>NC_045738.1:5300731-5312420 GCF_008692095.1 Etheostoma spectabile | reverse complement strand
GTGTGTGTGTGTGTGTGTGTGTGTGAACAGTTCAGTCAACAACAACGCCACACTGAAGACCTCACTTTTGTCTTCGTCCTAATCCTCCTGCCTAACTTTATTTACTCTGTCCAAACTAATCAATGCACTCATTAAAGTCATTCAGGTCCCAACATCTCATCAACATCCATATTAGCAGCAAGCTGCACTAACTGCCTTGAAATGCTTAATAATAATGCCTGATGAGATTTTACTTCCTACAATCATGATCATCATGGTTAATAATTAAGTTATAACTTACCTGATACAGCGAAGGGGACGAATGTTAGAAGAAAAAGATGAAGCGTGACTCTTGATGAGGACATGCTGTGCTACAGTGAACTTCTATTTGATCCGGAGGGAAATCAGTGGGGATCTGCGCATATTTCATTGCTTTTCGTCCAGTGCTGCGACCTTCATGCGCCACATTTTCCTCTCGTTGATGTAAAGTTCAGCTCGTATAGGCCCTAGTTGTTGATGAGACACAAGTCCTCCACTTCCTCTTTTCGTGCGTGCGTGCAGCTAGAGCAGCCGGGCACAGGTAATGTGAAGGCGTGGCTGGATCGGCCATTTTGGCAGGTAAAGCTCTTGAATGTGTTGTAACATGGATGTATTATAAAAGTGGTTAAAACATCCATAATTTAAAAAGGAAATCACTACAGTTAAGTTATCTCTGCAAATGAATGTCAACAAATAATCATTTAAAATTTAAAATACAATTACAGTTTGAAAAACCAAACAAATATATAGCCTACTATTATTTGTATCATAGCCTATATAGCCCAGTGGTATTATGATACACCTTTGACTGGAAGGGCCGGCTCAACATTAACTCGTACCTTAATAGATTCCCATTACGAAAAATTAAAGACATGTTTTTCTTATGTTTCTTTATCAAGATTATACACTCCACTTCAGAGTCATATTATTATGTAGGCTACTAGACCTATAGCCTGCTCAAAATAATGCAGCATACAACAATCCAGCAATAATTCCTACATTCTTGAAGGTTATAATGTGAAACTGTTTTAGAGAGATGTTGATTCAACTGTCATAAGTTTGGAGCTTTTAGCTTGTGGTGCTTGAACTATACTGAGAGGTGTTTCTGTTATTTTGTCCGTGTCACTTAGCCTACAACACAAAAGAAGGGGGGATTTATTCAGGGCGGTTCTATTAGATTGCGTTGGTTATAGGGCCTAATAACTAGCTGCACCAAATAAACTGGAAACTAAGTGTATTTATAGGAATAAAATGATCAATAGGCTGTTTATTCAAAGCTCATTTCTTACAGATCCACTCTGTCACTCTGTCACTCTTGTCAGCTCAGCTGGATGCAAACTGCAGCAGGGGTTGGACAACATAACATGCACTGATAGGTAGAAAGAGTTAAATTACCACATTCAAACTCCTTTTAAAAATTTAGGAAAAGGCCAGGTTATATGTGGTGTAACTGTTAGGGGGCAAAGCAACTCATGTGTCTGAAAAAGTCAACTTATACACTAAAACAACCATGTGTTACAGATGAGAAATAATTCTCCAAATCCTTACACAGACCATGACTGGGGGAGGGGGGAGGTGGGGAGACATGATTTGATATTGAATCATTGGTAATGAATCCACATCTAGAGTTAAGACAAAAAAACACCCCAAAGTTAGCAAAATGTGTAATTAAAGCTCTATTAAGTCATATAGCCACAAATTTTTTAAACATTTGGGAATTGAAAATCAGTGTCAATAGCTCCTTAGTTTGGGCACGCTGCACCTCATTCATGATACGATACAATCAAAATGATCATTTTAAAGGGTTCAGCTTTTGGTGCTAATTAATTGTTATACTGACAGGTGTTTCTATTATTTTGTCAATGTATTTAAATGAGGCTACATACGATAAACACCGTGCAATGCAATAGCTACAGCTCAACAGCACCACAAACTACATCCTCCAAAATGATCACCCAACACCACTCCAAAGCATTTTCAATAAAAACTGAAGATTATGACCAATGTAGAGGTGGATTTTTATGCAGGACTGTTGTATCAGACTGCATTTAGCTTTGTGTACCTGATAAACTGGCAACTGAGTGTAGGCTATATTTTCCAAAGTATTTGACAGTGTTAGATTAAAGCCTGTTTTGAAATTTAGATCACATGCTGTGTTCACTTGAAATAACTAAATTGATTTGGGCTAGAGAGTAGGTCAGAGAGAATCTGAGATATAGCCTATAATCAATTTTTATTTTTCATTGAAACCGTTGGAACATGAATACAAATAAGCACGCATATTGAATTTGACATTATAAATCTATAACAATATAATTATCGAAACCCTCTCTATGTCACTCAGAAACATCTATTTTTCAGAACGTATGAGGGGGGCGACTATTACATTTACTTTGAACATGACTATAGGTTATATATGCGACGGCACACTTTGAAGTTCAGTTTTCAGTGCAAAGGTCCTACACATGGGATAAGGCAAAAACTTTCTAGAAAGGTTAAAAAATATACAAACACTGTTTAAAGAGAAAAAAGTTTGCACAGTTTGCGCTGACATAATATATAGGAAGTCCTACAAGGGAATACAAAACACATTGGTGTATAGATTACTATTGGATGGTATAATCCATCATACTTTACCTTGGTTGTCCTAACGAGGAGGAGCTCTAATAAGGGATAAAGAACACCAAAAACTAAAGCATTTGATCAAAAATGTCTCCAAAGCTCCTCGAACATTCATTCAGGTAAACAGTTGGGTGGCTACAGTTATAGTATAGGCAGCACAGGCTAATTATAATAAAGATAATTTCAATTATCTCGGTCTCCTCTGCTCCATCCCATTGGGCAGAAACCCTGCAATGATCGGGACTGGCCATATGAGAGCAGCAACACTCCACACGATGATGACCAAAGTCATGAAACAAGCCACAAGTGTCGACTCGATGGGCTTTCTGTTCAGCCTCCAACTTTTGTCGCCCTTCAGCTCGTCGAGGCTGAAATCCACGCAGCAGAAAGTGACCTGATCCCCGGTCTGCTGGCCCCTCGACCTGCCCTGACCAAACCTCCGGTACCGGGACATCCCGCAGCCCACGCACAGCCGCAACTCCTGCTGACCCCCGGCGACCCCGAGGTGCTCGATGACGACAGGCGAGATCGCCCTGTTGATAGACGCAGAGAAAAAAGCCCTTCCGTGGTTGTTGGTGGTGTAGATGAGCACATCACACTGGAAGCCGAAGGTGCTGTCCCAGCGGGCCACCAACGAGGTGGGCAGGAGTCTCTGGACGCTCACGTTGCACTGGGTCAGAGTCTGCAGCGAGGAAGCGTCGGCCGAGGCTTCGCTCTCCTCCACGGACCTCTTGGAGAAGCGCACGTCCACCTCCAGATTGGCCAGGAACCTGTTGGAGGAGTTGATGGGCGGCAGGATGAGGTCTTCGTCGCTCCAGCCTTGGCATCGCTGGAGAAGTCCGGCCACCGCGGTGAGAGCCAGCAGGAGCGTCGGAGAGTCGTTCAGCATGGCACACTAGGGCGAGTCTCTCCTGCTCGCATGGTGCTGTGGCGATCCGCAGGCGACGGATGAGGCGTGCAATGTTAGAAAATGCCACTCGCCAGTGATTTTTTAAATAACGCACCTCCCGATGGAGAGATTTAACTCCCTGCCCGACTGGTGTAAATGGAAACGTCCACAGCTTGTCACATGCACGCGTCCCCCTCCCTTTGGATAATTTCGGACTTTTTCCCCAAATGTGCCCTGCAGTCGCTTTACAGTGAAAGCAGGCTGAGCAGCACCGTGCGCTGCCTTCATCACAGCTTCTCTGAGCTTCTCTGAGCGTCACCCCCCCCCCCCCCCCCCCCCCCCCATCCCCCCTTCTGTCACTTCAGGTGTGAGCGCGGCTGAGCACGAAGACACAGAGGAGTGGTGAGGGGAGAACCTCCAGTGCGCAGGGACAGAAGTGCCAAGTTGAACACACATCTTCCAATGAGCGATCCTCACATACACATGCTCAATGCAACTTTCTCAATGAAATGAAATGATTTGAAAACCCAATCCAGTCTCATAGTTTCATACATTTTTGTAATAGTTTCATAGTTTCATAGTTTGTAATAGTAAGCTATTAGTTTGCATTTTTCATATGTATGTATTTAACTGATGTTATATATTCTGTAAATAAGTGCTACCCTAACGGTCTAAATGCTGTTTCAAACCAAGTCTGCACTGCCAGGACTAGATGTCTGTTGGGAAAGCAGTGGATCATTTATCTGTGTATTTATTTATTTATTTATTGGCTTAAAGGCTCAATAAGCTGAGAAACATGCATGGGATTTCAAGGTCCCATCAGTTACCTCCACCATTGTGATTGATTGAGCTAAAAGATCAGAAGTTAATCTACATCCCACGCAGGAAAGATTAACTCTACAACCTTCACGTAACCGGAGTGCTTTTACTGAGCACATCATGAATGGTGGCCCGTGATTTAACAGCCTCACTGGACCAGCAGGGGCTTAAGTGCCTTGCTTAAGAGCACCTCAGCAGTGGTGATGCGGTAAATACAAGTGCTGCTCGCTCACTTTACCACCAAGATTGGTCCTACTAGTCTAAACTCTAAACCACTGGCTGTATGTTCCTGTACATGTAGTTCAAATGCACCAATAATCTCAGAATCCATTTGAAAGTGTAAGTGCCAAAAGTGTTGAAAGTAAAAATGAAGTAACTTGAATGCATTTCCCTCCATTCAGTTATAAAACTTCAGTAATTCAAGAATGCAAGGACCTATTTCATACAAAACATTCCCATTGGAAAATCTGAAAAAATGCTGTCATTCATTAGTAATGAAACCAACTCTTCTCAGCGCTGTATAAATTACTAGTTTCTATAGTTACCCATAGTGACAAACTGTAGGTAAACTGTGTTGTATATATTTATACATCCAGTACGTGCCTAGCTGGTAGGAAAACATCTCTGAGAGGGTAAACCCAACAGTCTGTAATCTGTTTGCCTGGTTGTTCATCTGTTTTTGCACCGAGAACTTCCTGGTTGGTGTTTGTTTCTCGCAGCCATATTGTGCACTTAGGGGCAGTCAGACACATCAATAAACATGGGCCTCCACTGTGCTGCAGCAGCAGGGGTTTGGCACACAGTGTGTATCACCTGGGTGCTGTATCTGATACCGAAGAGGACACACTCACCACCGTCCCTCCCGTCCCTTCTCCTAAACCTATTTGTGTTTTAGAACCAACACTTTATCACAAACAGCTGATTACATTTACAGCTGGGGACACAGCTGTAGTTAATCTCAGTTTTGTGGAGTTGTATTAAGAGTTATATATTAGGACCAGTAGTTGAACACCTGGTCCATTTTGGCAAGAAGGGGTTTCAAGCTGTGGTCACCATTTGAGCCAGCATTGGCCGGAATCACACTGAGCTCAGAGTCAACCCAACCTCCTAAAAAAATGACATTTGTGCAACTCAGAGTTGAATTTGACATAACCTGATGCTAGAAACATTACTGAGACTCTTAACTACATCTCAGCATTTAGATTGACTGTCTATTAATGCGTATTGTGTTATTACTGATCTACTTCAATATCTAGACCACAACTTGCTCTAACTGTGTATTGTGTATAACTGTGTTATTACTAATCTACATAACTAACTAGACTACAACTTGCACTAACTATATGTTAACTCTTCACTTCATCTCAGCATTAACAGTATATAGACTGCATCTCCATATATATATATTGCATTATAACTGATCTATATCACTAACTAGACCACAATTTGCACTTACTGTATTTTGACACTTTATTACATCTCAGCAGTGTTATAGACTGTCTATTCATGTATATTGTGTTCTTACCATATCATTTTCGCATAATCATCAACTTACTAACACCTCACTTTGCGCCGGCTATGTAATGCCTACTTAATCTGTACTTTATGTAACCTATTGTATTCTATATTCTTGTATTGTATTGAATGTGGAACTGTGTGTTGTCTTGCATGCTTATGCTTTTCTTGGCCAGGTCGCCGTTGCAAATGAGAACCTGTTTTCAACGGTCTACCTGGTTAAATAAATGTTAAATAAAAATAAAAATGTTAGGACTGACCTTTTCACCCTGACAGGACTGCACACAATGTCAATTTTATTATCATATTATTCATACAGGTATCTTGAATGAATGGTATGAATAATAATATATCTGTACAGTAATGAGTTTGTGGTGATCTACAGTACCGTGTTAGAGTTTTTTGCTTCCTTTTTCATGATAACCAATATTTGCAATTTTTGTAAAAAATGTTCTCTTGACCTCACCTTGTGTGTTGCAGGATTAGGTATGTCTTGCAACATACTGCTATTTAATACAACAACTGTATTTTTTAAACAACAAGTCTATTTTTATATTTTATAGGTGTTGCTCTCACTGTGTCCACCCACCGTAAGACACTATCCCCTCTTAGAAAAGATGTCAATCAATTCATTGTTAATGCATCTTGTTTCTGGTAACCACTTATTAAAGAATGACATGACTTTTAATGAGGAAACAGTTCTGCATTTTACAAGTATACCCACCCAAACATTGTATACATAATGCATCAGGAAAGATAATAAGCTATTAACAGAATTAGGTCATTGACCGGAGGCAAAATCGTGATGAATTATTCTCTTTCATCTTCGCAGGCTAGGAAATATGAATGCCAGTTGTATGAATTGTTTTCTTTGGTGCTGTTTAAATACTGTGATTTGTTCCAGAAGCCTGCCTCCATGTATTTGATGTGAGGGCCAGCTAAAGCTTTGGTGTCAATTTGCACCTTAAAGCCCTCGTCCCCTTGTCTCCGTTCTCTTTCTCAGACAACCCTCTCACTAACACTCCCACTCGTTTTTTGTAAATGCTGGTCTCTTTGCATCAGATATGCTCTAGTCTAGACAATCTACTGGTGAACAGATCAAGGAAATGTAAATGACTTTCTTGTTCATTAATTATGCTATAAAAATGTAAATTGCTTTGGTGACGGAAATGCAAATGGGATTGAGATAAAAGTCTCTTGTGCCAAAGAAAAGAGTACGTATGAAAGATTCATTTTCTCAAAATGTGGCTCTTTATTCAGGAAACCAAAAGGAGGCCCTGTTAGTGGATCCTGGCTGACTCTGTGCCGGATCAGACACCATTAGTCTGACCCACCGGCTCACACCGACAACTGACATAATTAGAGGTTGAGGATTCGGGTACACACACATTCTCATAGACACAATGTTCAAGCTCCTCTCTCTACATCTGAACCTGGTGAATCCCCTGTCTCTCTCCAGTTGTCATACAGCCAATCACTGACAAGACTCATCGCCACGGCAACATAACAGATTGGTCTCTATAGAAAAAGAGGAGAAATGGGGTGTCGAGAAAATATTATGTCTAGTTGATAACAATAATAAAACTAAGAACGTCATTGTTGTTAATATCATGTTTGGTGCCAGTGCCAAGAATATTGCAGGCACAAGTATTCATGACCATGTTGTACTGAGTCAGAGTATGACCCGCTCAGCTGGCAAATAGTTGGAGACCAACGCTGAAGTCTGGGCAGCACTGTAGCACAGAGTGATCATAAAATATAGAAGATGTAATAATAAATTCAGGCCTTGAAGCTAGTGTACCAAACATTTGGAAAAGGGCTTCATCAACACCTGCAAATCAAATCATACTACCCGCAAAAAGTGAGTCTTCATCCTTTCTTTGACCTATTTTACACATTAAGTTTAGTTTACTCATTAGGAGGAGAAAGGAGGTTTAAGATAAGATGAATAAAGTCTTTATTGTCTTCTATGGGAGAAATTTGTCTTGGGCAGTTGAGAGGTTTCCAAAGTCTGATTATCTTGGATCAGGATTGAGACTGTTGCAGACTTGGCACATGGAGTTCAAAATGTATGGGCATTTACCAGCAATCGACGTCTAATGAAATATGCTACTGAGTTTCATTATTTGTAGGATCCAGCATTTTTGGAGCTTGACCCATAACGGGGAGGGGAGAAAAATTTAGGATTGGCCTCTGCTGCTCTGATGGCGATGTCTCTTTTTCTCCTGTGAGTACCAGCTCTATGGAAGTGCAATGCTAAATCGCTGTGGAAAATTAGCAATCATACAATGTAAAACCACTTAATTAAAATCCTGCAATAAAAACGTACTTGAGTAAAAACACGGACGTATTATTTTTCAAAAGTAGAAAACACAAAAGTAGAATGCTGTGTGGATTATTTTTGTGAAATAAAGTAAATTGAATGAAATTGAACTAGATGTCAAAAAAAATGTAGTTAATTAAAAAGTACAGTGTTAAATGTAGTGGAGTAGAAATACAAAGTAGCCTGAAAAAAAATAACCAGTGTATCCTTTTATAAGAGCCTGGTTGAGTGCATCTAGGAGAGTGCAGAGGGATCTGAGGAGTTGTACACTAATTTTAATTGCCAAGGAGCTGCTCTGACATCAGGCAAAGTGGATGGGGAGCCAGCGGGAAGACATAACAAATGTCAGTTGCAGAATCTGCATTTTTCATCTTCAATGAGTAGAAGTCGTGCACTAGCGCAAGAAAATGAGAACAGGAAAGATCGGGAGGGGGAGTGAGGCTGCCAGACACTTCTCAACAGATTATTTAAGATCTTGTTCCAGATCCAAACTTCCTCATCGCCTCGGTTTCTCTCTGGAGTATTTGTCCTCGATGAGAACAGATATGTGAAGGACACTAGGGGCTTTCAATGTAAAACCGGCCCTGGAAATAACATCACAGTCAGAGGCATGCAGAGACCCATCAGCCTGCTCCTTGCTGGTCTCGGGGAGCTGAGATGGTGTGAGATTGCTTCTCTGTTGCACCAACAGCCTACTTCCCACTGAAGCGGGTGTGGAATGTGAATCACACACCTGTCGACAAAAGGTCATCTTGGACAGGTGAGTGAGCCCCCCTTTCCCCTCATCTGCTTTCTACCTAACGCATTCTGCTCCGGCCGCTCTGTGTGGTCATTTGTCATCTGGTTCTCTGCTGGTGAAATGCAATCGTCCTCCGAAACAGGCAGAGAGGGGGTGATTACCATGGGTTGTTTGTCATGGTGGGAACGGGGGAGGCGGATGTGGGTGGAGAAGGAGGATGATTGGTTGCTTTCAAAAGTAATTTGTTTGAAAAACAACAGAGGCTGCGTGTACCTGAGACTCAAAGGCAATGTAGCAGTCCAAAAAAATTCACGACTTTAAATGCAACCAAAAATAAATGGTTAAAAGACTTTGCCAGCCATGAGAAATTATGCCATACAGTTTTTCTACTGTTAATTACAATGAAATATAAAGAAGTGGAACACTGAGACAAAGCTGGCAGTTGGAAAGAGGATGAGACTTTCACAGAACTGCTTCCATGTTTTGTCTCAGTGTGTACTTTTTCTCCACAGATTTCCAGCAATAAACTGTCTTTGCTCACTCAGACGCTCCCTGAGGACACAGTGCCTCCATCTGCTCCAGTTATATGATACCTATAATTTTTTCTTATATGTTGGGCTGTCAGAGGATCATTACTTTGAAAAGAATATTGACCTGGAGCAGACACATTTCACTGAGTACAGACCTCACAGCATCTTAAGAGGAGATCTCTTTTGTTCTTATGTTTATATTGGTTACCGTGAAAACTTTTTTTTCATTCATTTTTACTATTCTTGAATTTTGAAAAATACCTTTTTTTTCTCCCCAATCTTGATTGATCTATGATGTCTCTATATGTTTAATCTTATTGAGAAAAAAATTGATTTAAAAGCAAGTTTTTAGGGGCTTGAACTAGTTTTTAGTCTTTACCCAGTTAACTACTCTTTGTGTTTTTCATGTAGTCCTCATTCACAAAGAGATTGAAGGTGTTTTGTTCCTATTGGTCATCAGAATACTTGCTCTAACACTGTCACTGTTATCAAATGGGTAAAGGTAACATCCGTCATATTCACGTCTTCCACTGCTTTAGATCTGGTCTAGTTCAAACTGTTTTATTGACATCAAAGCTGACCTTCAAGCTAACCGTAGCACAACATTTTCATCCATCATGCGGGCACAATGGATTCCCTTGCTTTGTAACGCAGAAAAAGTTATCAATACATTTTAGAAGGTGCCCAGGTCGATTTTGACTGGCATGATGTGTGGTCACATTCAAGAAGTATCACGCAATCCAGACCATCAACAGATTCACCACAATTTCATTCATTCTTTTGTCTTGTGTCGGTCTCCCTGTCAATGCCTCTTGTTGATTTGTTTGTCTGGGTCTGTTTGTGTGTGTCTTGTTTGTGAGCTGCAGACATTGTTCTTGCTGTTGTATTTTTGTTTCTCCCTCATTCCCGTATTTCCTCTCTTTGATTTAGAGTAATTGTGCAAAAGGTGCACTGTGCCGTCCTAGGTGTGTGTAGTGTACCTTTCTGTATGTTGATGTCTGGACCAATGTTTTGCACTTTTGTTTGGCTGCTTAAATAAATAAAAAAAATTGTATTCAAACAGAGCTGCAGGGTCAAATTTGTCCATAATTTCAGCAGGAATTTCAATTTTGAACAAATAATAACAGACCCTTCACCTGCACCTGCAGTGCTTATGTGAAATAGTGTAATGATGAGGAAGTGAGTATCCGATTCATTCATCAGGGAGCCTCCCACTGTATCTGCAGACAGATCTTTTGCTGTATGAGAGTTAGAGTCTCAACTGTGTCAAAAACCCATTTCCCTTCGTCATTCCTCCTCTTCAGCTACATCCTGTTGTGCCCTGAGCGGAGGCGCCCACTTAACTCTGATGTACGACGGCAGCAGGCCAGAGCAGAGCCCAAGGTTTAGCTCTCTGACGTCAGGTTGAGGAACTCTACATCTCCTGCTAATGATACCCCACCCTCCTTTTTCTCTTCCCTCGCCGGCTCTGGCTCCTTCCCTCCTTCACTCCTTTTCTCTGCATGTCAGATCAAAGGTGAGTGCCACAGGGAGCGCTCGTAGAACAGAGGCTCTGATAAGACACCACCTCCTCCTCCAATGGATAGGAAGGCCCTCAGAAATACCAGATCAGACTATTACTCATCACTAATAGAAGAAAATAAGAACAACCCAAGGTTTCTTTTCAGCACTGTAGCCAGGCTGACATACAGTCACAGCTTTATTGAGCCATCTATTCCTACAAGTCTGAGTAGTGATGACTTTATGAGCTTCTTTAATGATAAACTTATAACAATTACAGATAAAATTCATCTAACGGTTCACCTAGACAGAACGACAAGACCTGACATAGACTGCTTCTTTCCTATAGACCTCAAACAATGAATGTTTAATGTCTCTTCAACTGAGCCATATACCTGTCACTTAGACCCCATTCCAACAAGGCTACTTAAGGAAGGGTTACCCATGGTTAACACTCCATTACTAGATATGATCAATATGTCTCTATTAACAGGTTATGTACCACGGTCATTTAAAGTAGTAGTAGTGATAAAAACCCTCCCTTGACCCTGAGGTCTCAGCAAACTATAGACCTATGTCTAATCTTCTCTTTCTCTCCAATATCCTTGAGATGGTAGTTGCTAATCAGTTATGTGATTTTCTAAATAGCAATAGTTTACTTGAGGACTTTCAGTCAGGATTTAGAAAGCATCAGACGACGAGCACAGAGACGGCACTGGTGAAAATTACTAACG
>NC_045738.1:5300314-5300721 GCF_008692095.1 Etheostoma spectabile | reverse complement strand
CTAACTGCTGCAGACAAAGGACTTGTCTCTGTTCTTGTTTTACTAGATCGTAGTGCTGCATTTGACACCATTGACCATATCATCCTGTTACAGAGACTGGAACATTTAGTTGGCGTTAAAGGAATCACACTAAGTTGTTTTAAGTAATATTTATCTGCTTGATCTCAATTTGTTAATGTTAACGATAAATCCTCCAAGTCCGCTAAAGTTAGCCATGGCGTTCCACAAGGCTCCACAACTGTTATTAAGTCATTGTGCTTGGCCCTAAACACCTCCAAACTTAATTATAGGGATATAGCTACTCTGGATGGTATTGCCCTGGCCTCTAGCACTACTGTCAAAAATCTTGGAGTTATTTTTAAATAGGATATATTTTCTTTAGCGCCCATCTAAAACAAACCTCAAGA
>NC_045738.1:5300169-5300304 GCF_008692095.1 Etheostoma spectabile | reverse complement strand
TTTTTCATCTTCGTAACATTGCCAAATTTAGGAACATCCTGTCTCAAAACGATGCTGAACAACTAGTCCATGCATTTGTTAAATCCAGCCTGGACAACTGTAATTCGTCATTATCAGGATGCTCAAATAAGTCCC
>NC_045738.1:5299450-5300159 GCF_008692095.1 Etheostoma spectabile | reverse complement strand
ACAGCTGATCCAGAATGCTGCAGCGCGTGTTGTGACAAGAACTAAGAAAAGAGAACATATTTCACCTTAATTACCTCTTCTGCAATGGCTTCCTGTAAGATCCAGGATTGAATCCTTCTCCTGACCTACAAAGCTCTAAATTGTCAAGCACCATCTTATCTTGAAGAGCTCTTAGTGCCTCATTGTCCCACTAGAGCACTGCGCTCCCAGAATTCAGAGTTACTTGGGTACCCAGCTATCATGCTCCTCTGCTATGGAATCAGCTTCCGGTCTGGGTTTTGGAGGCAGACACCGTCGCCACATTTACAAGTACACTTAAAACTCTCCTCTTTGATAAAGCTTATAGTTAAGGAGTGATGAGTCGCAGTGTCCGCCTAACCCGGCCCACCTGCTTACCTAGCTCCAGGGAGTCATTCCCTGGAGTCCTTATGTTCTTTTTCCCCCAGCATGTTTCCTTGGATCAGGGAGGCTCTAAAATCATGGTTTCAGCTGTCTCCCTGGTCCTGCTACACGTTCTACAATGCCCTGTTACATCCTTCTACGCTTTGCGGTACCCTGCTATGCTCTGATGTGCTTTGTAATACTACTATTTTAGTCACTGTTCCATTATCTTTTACTTTGACTATTATTGCCACTCTTCATTTCAACCCCAACCGGCCGTCAGACACAACCAACCAAGAGCCTGGGTCTGTCCCAGGTTTCTTCCTAA
>NC_045738.1:5298416-5299440 GCF_008692095.1 Etheostoma spectabile | reverse complement strand
TTCCTCACCACTGTTGCACTGTTGCTTGCTCTGGAGGGAACTACTGTAAATTATAGAGTGTGGTCTAGACCTGCTCTATCTGTAATGTGTCTCAAGATAACTCTTGTTATGAATTGACTATAAATAAAATTGAATTGAATTGAATTGAATTGAATCTTCCTCTCTTCCTCCTTTCTATGTGTTGAAGATGAGAGGGAGTGGAGGCACTCGCTCAGTCAGTAATCACTCTACGCTGGAAGTTGGCATCAAAGAAATAATGCTCCTCTCAGGAATCACATATATTGAAAGATTTTGTAGTGATGCTGACAGTAAATTTGTGTCATGGAATTATTTCAGTCATGTTCTCCTTACAGTGGAATTATATAAATGATGTGCATTTGACCCCAAATGATAAGAGAAACGTTAAAACAACAAACCGGTGGCGTTGCACTTTCAGTTTTAAATCTATTTTCACAAATGTCATTGAAACTAGTGTGTATATAATACATCCATGGTGTGTACTTTGCATTTTAAATAATGCTTCTTATAGGGCACACTTTATAAAAGGGGTTGTAAGTGTTAAAACAAATTGCTTTATTAATGAATGATTGAATGATTTTTTACAATCTGGCTACCCAAATGTTGTTGGTATTAATAACTGATCTGTTAATCCTCAGTAAATAATCTATTTATCATTATTAAAGGCAGTAGTTAAACCCATTAACGTGTTGATAAATGGTTCTTTATAATGGCACCATTAAAAAAAAAAGAAAATGAGACTTTTGACAATAGATGTAATTTGTCCTGTCAAATTTGCATATTCAAGTTATTTTAGCTGGAAAACAAGTCTCTTTATCTGGGGGCAGTAATTTTACTGGAATTTGATTGGATTTTACTGAAAAATAATAGATTACGGGAGGAGATTACAGGGTTGCTAAGGTAACAAGCAGTGCCATCACTCACAGAAATCAATGATGAAGCTCTGGCAATTTGACATTTATGCTCACACCCACACACACACACACACACACACACACACACACAC
>NC_045738.1:5294657-5298406 GCF_008692095.1 Etheostoma spectabile | reverse complement strand
ACACACACACACACACACACACACACACACACACGTATATGTATGCAAAATCAAGAAGTTGAAACTATAGAGGTAAAGTAAACACAATAGTGCTACATGAGCTAGGTTTTCATCAAACACATCTTATCTTTTTTTGTAACCCACATGTGTTTTGTCGACGTACACCGTGTTGATAAAGTTGATTCAATCCAAGATGGCGGCGCCTGTGGCGAAGTCGTGAGCCACTGAAACAGGTCATTTACAGTGTATTTAAAAGCTGGCTATAACATACATGACACGGAATATGGGAATTATGTCATTACGACCATAACGCTGAAATAAAGGACCTGGAAATAATACAGTAAGAACCTTTAAAGTGATGTTTTTTTTTTCTAAAATGTAGCCTCCCTCTGTTTCATCTTCATGTGAATAAAGACAGCAGACAGGCTGAGAACCGTTCACCAGGAAACAAGACATAACCTTTCAACAACATTCTTCAAACATTCAAGTCTTAAAAGAGAAGCTATTACCTTTTATTATAGCTCACAGAAGACCGGCTGCTCTGCTTTGTGGAGAGAGCTGCAGTATACATTTAAAATTAAATCAATGTCATGCTAGCATAAAGGATATTTAAAAACATCTTTCCCCTGTAAATCAAAAGAGCGTGTCGAGGACCTTTACGTTAAAACCAAGTTTTCAGAAGTTATATCAAATTTGCATTTAATTGATGGTCACGTGATAAGATGTGACGAGGAAGGGCTTTCCCCATGATTACCATGCTTTACACCTCATTTAAAATAAAACTGTTATCATGATAACAGGTCAGATTTATTCAAAACGACAGTTTTCGTCACAGCATTTACAGTATCATCGTGCTTGAGAGGTAAATGAATTAACAGTAAACAATTACATGAACTTAGTGTCCAGTTCTTATAGTGGGCTGTGGAAGAGGAGCTGCTAGGCTATTTTTAGAAAACCAAATATACCAATATTTTTGACTAAATATGTCAACATTGATATTCCCGTGATGACCATTGTTGCTTTTAAGTGGTATTTATTAGGGCTCCAACTAACAACTATTTTCACCATCTGTTGATTATTTTTCTTCATATGTTATATATGTCATCACCTTTTTCGTACTGATGCCAAAACCATACTTGTGAAAATGTAGAGGAAAATAAAAATGTTTTGCTCCGAATCCCTCTTTCTATTTATCAAAATGCAACTTGTCAAATGTTTTAGTGTTTAATGTTGTCTCAATACAAAGCAGTCAGACAATATTTTTGCCTGAATAGAATACAGTCAAAAATTATAATCTAAATTTAAAGTTAATTTAGCAACGCCAAGAATTTGACTAAATATTGATTCTGACTGTTAGTACATGACAGTTTTCAAAAAGGTGAAATAAAAGTATTAAAGTACAACACCAGGCTTTAGACATGGCCGCTAGTAATACAGACGTTCAGCAGTGCCTTCGTCTGCTGTAGTGAACCAGCTTGTTATTTGCGGAAGTTTTCAGTCGCTCTTTAAAGGAGACACCCGAATGGTTGAGCCTAGTCACCATAGAAACATTTTCTCCGTCTCTCGCCTCAGCCCACTCAATTGCACCTTCAGAGATGCACACAACCTTGAGTGCTCTGCTCTCCCAACTCCAGCCCGAGGGAGGCTGTTGGAAGCGTAGGCTGCTACGATGCTTAGGTTATACTCAAGAGAATTTATTGAAAAAAAATGGTATGGTGTTACATGACAGTGACAGTGAGCCACAATGGTGTGGTAAAAAATTACCACAGCAGGTGGGTGTCGGAGAGGAGAGTTATCCCCAAAAGATTAGTTCAACCCCAACACTATCCTTCAGGCTGGTCAGATTCTTACTAAATAATGTGGAAAGTTTCTTGCGTTTGAGTGACACTCCTTTCTTTCAAACTGTGCTGTTTTGTTGCTGGAATCCTCTTTCATGATGTGTCTTTTGATCTGCTCATGAAAATGATTTAATTTCAGCTGTTACTGATTTAACCACGCAGGCCACTCTCTTAATAATTAATTTAATTGACTTCCCAGCCTCAGCACTGAGCTAATTCTCTACAGCAATCTTGTATTTTCACAACATTATCACATAACCTTTTTTGATGATGATTCTCCCACAGCTTTAGATAAACAGTCCTAATTTTTAATTACCTCATTTCCATTTTTATCTCTGGTGTCAGGCATTATCACTTCTTGCACTCAGTAGCTATAAAGGTCTTGCTGTCTGAGATCCAGATGCGTCATTGCTGCGAAAATATTCTCTTGACGGGTCAGGTTAGCAGCGGTTATCCTCTGCTGCCAAGGAGGAAGAGACTGTACAGATATCTTACAGGTTACCTTGGATACTGTGTGTGTGTGTGTGTGTGTTGCATAAAAGACAAATGTAGGTCAAATTCTATTTTCTTACATGCATGTGACTGTCTGACCTACATTAAGCCAGAAATCTCCTGAATAATTCTGATTTTGACTTTCCTGTAATACGGCATTTAATCCTTTCTACCTACAAGTAATTACAAACATGTTCTGGAAGCAGAAACATCCATCCAGGTGGTGTCCTAAGGCTGGTAGAGCAGTTAGCATCATGCAATGCAAAAAAAAGTGTATCAAACTGTAGGGAAGATATGAAGCAGCTACGTTGTTGAATCAATGTAAATCAGTTGATTGAAAAATGTAATTCTCACATCTGAGCAGGCAGGTGGAGAACAGCCATCCAGAACAGAGCATAATCACATCACGCTGAATAAACCTCTTATTTCACAAAGTCAGACTGTTGTGTGAGTGACGTGGTGCAAAAAACACAGAATGTGAGAGAAAATCTAGCAAAGAGCTGCAGAGCTATCAGTCGCTCTGTTCCCAACAAGTTCTGTTCAGTCCCATAGACTAAACGGCTGAACCCGTATGTGCTGAATGTTAAAGTTAAAGGAGTGTCATCTTGTTTCATTTAGCCTTTTGAGCCTGTGTGTTGTTTTCTTTGGGTGGAAACTCTTGTAAAAGCATGAATGCAAAATGTATCTCTGAAGTGTAAATGCAAACTTGAATGTGATCATTGGGAATGACAGTGGTCCTGATGTCTGATGAGACACCGCTAGTAGCATACAGTAGCTTAGTGGTGGGTAAAGATTCTGTATTATTAGAATTCCGTTTGTTTTATGTCATTATGAAAAAAAAGGGTTGATTCCCAGAAATCAAATCAAATCAAGTTTAGGTTTGTGTGTAATGCATGACCATGGAGCGCTTTGATAATTAATTTAGTGCCGAGATTGTTTTCATTATCAGTTAGTCTGCTGAATACCTTTTACAATTAATCAATTGATCTTTTAATCTATAGGATGCCAGCAAAGAATGAGTCGTCCAAAGGGACTAAATTACTTGTTTTTGTCCCAAATAAATATAAAACTGCGAAAAGCAGCAAATCCTCACATTTGAGAAGCTAAAATCAGCTAATGTTTTGAAATGTTGAAACATAACTGATAAATCGATTATCTAAAAAGTTGGCCATTTATTTTAAAATGATCGGTTGATTGACTAAGTTTCTGTTAGAGCATTTCATATGTGATTTTATCTTAGGGTTCCAGACCAGCTAAAATAAATAAATAAGAGACCTAATTACCTTACAGGACCTTCATTATTAAGGAGTTTGACGGCCTGTAGAACAAAAAAGAACTTGGATCTGTTTTTTGTAAACAGAGGAACACAGTATCGTTGTCCTGAAGGCAGCAGTTCAAATGAGGAGGAAAGGGGGTGCT
>NC_045738.1:5294019-5294647 GCF_008692095.1 Etheostoma spectabile | reverse complement strand
CACAATGCTGTTTGCCTTTCTTAGTGTTCTGTTTTTATATATACTTTCCATACTTAGGAATGGAATACCTATAGTTTACTATAGTTTATTTCAGTCATATCGTCCAGGCATACTGTAAAGTGAATCTGATGGCGTAGAGTAGATAACCCACCTCTACATTATAATATTAACTTACCAACAGCACCCCCACCCTGTCCATCTGCCTGCCAGTTTACTGTGTGTCCCTGTTTTAGGTGACAGAACAATGCAGGTTTCAGTGAGAAGGCTGGCTCTGCATCCACTGGGTGTGTCCCGCTCTGGCCAAATCAATGCTGCTCTCCTGAACCCAAGAGCCCATCTCTCGTTCCCCAGCACCCGCACCCTGTTCAGTGAGACGGGGGTATGGGAGAAGGACTATAAAACAGAGACCCGACGCAGAGTGGAAGAATGGTGGCACCCGCGAATTATGGCACAGTGGCGGAAGGATGCACTGGAGGAGGTAAGGAGGCCTTTACTTTTTCTTACAGCGTTTAGCCTTGTGACGTCAGGATCATCCAAATAAATCATGATCTGAGTATCCCTGTTATTTTTTAGTTATGTGTGTGTGTGTGTGTGTGTGTGTGTGTGTGTGTGTGTGTGTGTGTGTGTG
>NC_045738.1:5279194-5294002 GCF_008692095.1 Etheostoma spectabile | reverse complement strand
TGTGTGTGTGTGTGTGTGTGTGTGTGTGTGTGTGTGTGTGTGTGTGTGTGTAAACATCATATACTGGATTCAGAAATGTGGATAAGCCCATATCCCAGAAACTTGGATCGATACTCTGATAGAAATCTGGCTACTGTTGCATGTTAACACCTTATCCAGGGTCTTGAGCCTTCTCTGGCATGCTCGCGTGCTCATCATCATCAAGTTACGGAGTGATTAGCCAGTAAAAGAAACCCCTTTGTAAATTTTCACTGTCAGAATTTTTTTTTAAAAAAAAGGTCATCACAAATTTTCAGAGGTCAAGTCTTCAAATGTTCAGTTGGAATGTTTTGAAACTGAGAAAAGCAGCAAATCCTCAGATTTGAGCTGGAATCACCACATGTTAAGCATTTCTGCCAAAAACAATGACTTCAACGATTATGAGATTTTCAAAAATGGTTGGATATATATCTTTTTTTGTCAATCTACATGCAGCAGAAGTCAGGCAGCCAGGAACCAAAAAATGTCTTCAGTACAGAAAGGAGTGGCTGACACATGTTCAATCAAGACACTCCTGCACACAGACGGTCGTGCACACAGACGGTCGTGCACACAGCGATATGATTAACCAGTTTTCTTGTTTTTTTAAATGTAAACATCCTCTCCCAAATATGATTAATCGGGATCCTAATGTGTGTGTAGTCAGTTTTTTAGAGGGGCTGGCCTTTTGATCTGCCCCCTTTTTCAACATCACCCAGCTGTCAATACTTTTGAATGATTGAAAATAAATATTGAAATTGAAAAATCTGTATATGTATTCAGTAGAAACCCCTTTAGCCTTTTCTTTCAGATTAATTGATTAATAGGTCATAAAGCATCCTTCCACATGATTCCCAGCTATTACTGGCCCTTGAGTCCCGGAGCGCCGGCTGATTATTACCCTAATGGTCCGACCGTGCAGCTGTCTGGGACATTCTGACAGTGATCAAGTGCGTTCATGCCGTGGTCCCTAATTAATTTATTGCAAAATTCAATACTCAGGTTTCCTGTAATCATGTATAGCCGGGTGGAACCAGTACTTACTGTGTTGCCGTGGTAACTGTGTTGTGAGTGTAAACATCCATAATCAACGCTGTCGCGTTTCGTGTTCTGACACTCTAATCAGACACTGTTAGAGCCTCATACCGAAGTCAGTCAGTGCTCTCGCTCTGTATGTGATGAGTTATTATTCCTGCCTTGACCTCGTCGAGTTAATGCAGCGTCTTTAATACAAGACTCGCTCAAAAAGCCAGACTGATGTTGAAGGAAAGAACCCGTACACTGTTATTATAGTCTCTCAAGATTAATGACGATTATTATTTTTACTGTGGTTTTCCTAGAGTTCCAACAGGAAGAAGTTTTATGTGCTCTCCATGTTTCCGTACCCCTCTGGGCGACTGCACATGGGCCATGTGCGAGTGTATACCATCAGTGACACCATCGGCCACTTCCAGAGAATGAGAGGCCATCGGGTATGTCTGTTTTTAGTAATGGGGTTTTTGTTCTTTCCTACTATCCTCCCTGAAAAAAAACAAGGTCAACACACTATGCACTGGCAATATGTGTAAAATAAATTGAGAAAGTTTTCATTTTGGCTTAAGTGCTTAAAACGGGAACAACAAAAGGCCTTTTTGATGTAAGACATTTTGACATTTTTTATTCCATTTAGCTGCTTCAGTTTCAGGGTCCTGGTATTGTCCAATGTGGCTCATTGTCACTGTCATGGCCTACTTATACTGGGACACTGGAATATAACAGAGCAATTGTCAATGTCCAAATGTTACCAATAGCCTCCTCTCATTAGAACAGAGATTAAATGTTAAAAGAATTTTATTAATTCACTTGGCTGTCAAAAAACTAAAGGTGAAATGTATGATAAAACTGTAATGCAACATGCAAAACCAAGGGCTGGTTTAATGAATGGTGCATTCAACTGCTAATTGGAGCTCTTGCATTCCATTTGCATGGAAAAGCCCACAGATACTATGGATCAACAGATCTAATTTATCATTTATTGTCTATAGAGATTTCTAATCTGTAATATTACAAGTGTAAGAGTTATTTCCAGTTTCTAAATTAAGCAAGGAGTTGTGTACAGTCATAAATATTGACTCAACTGTTATTAAACCTTTATGTCTTGCAATAGGTCGCTACACTTTAAGAATTAGCCAATTCTGATGCAAAGCTTTTATCTGTTAAGGTATGCCTGGGTTTGCTCTTTTGTTTGTTATCAGCTCCTCACCACATGGCCTTTTCTGTGGCTTAACTGTCCCTGTTTTCGTTCAGACATACATTATACTCTGCTGACTTTTCTTTCTAAATTCACAAAGGATGTGTCATCCTCAGAGGAACTTAAGGAGCATATTTTATTTTAGCAAAACTGCTTTCCTGTCTGTGTTAAATGATTTTAAAATGATTAAATTGAGGATGTTTCGACGATATTACTGGCGAACTACCTTTCTGTACAGGAACAGTAGAGTGTTTCCTTTAGAGGCAATGGAGATATCCGTATTTGGTACATAACATCATACAGTACCAATATCTGCTTTCACACACTTGCACTGTTACCCAAATCTCATCTGTTTATTCCTGCTCTGCATACCTCTGTGTAATACAACCGTTTAGGAAGAATATCATTAATTTCAGCTCTGTTTACCCTGCTGGAGCCTCTGTTTACACTTGCACTAAACTGTGATGCTGCATATCTCCTTACTTATATTAACATTATAGTTAATGCACTGTATTATGTGCACTGTGCAAGCAGAAAATAAGTACCATTCGTAGCATAATTGTACCTTCTGGCACCACTATCTTTCAATTACACGACCAAGGTTTACACTGTCCTGGGATTTCTACTGTGGTCTATTGATATGTGCCAATACAGTGCATATTTGCACGTCATGTACATTTCTATAGTAGAAATGATTTGTGGGCAATTGTTTTTATAAAGCTGACACTCCATTTGTCCTCTTATGGACATGTCTTTCTGCTACAATGAGCAATTGAAACCACTGATTTTGGGTTTTTCTCAGATTGAATGATTCCATGATCCTCTGTGAGCTGAAAATATTCATGACACTCGGAACTATTTACCTTTTTTCAAAAACAACTATCAGATAAATCTGAAAATTAAGGAATCTTAGAAGCAAGTTGTCCTAGTTCTTTTAAATTGACAATTGAGGTAAATAGCAGTTTTTTAAACCTGCTGCAATAAAGGTAAAATCCATGCTTGTGTCTGTTTCAAATCAAAGCGTTGCAGTCGATATTCAGCAGTCTGTTTAGGTCTAGTAAACTGATGACACTGTGAGTAGTTTCTGTCAGACTGCAGTTACACACACCTTCTAACATGATGGTGAAAACCTATGTTCAGTTCTTTGGTTAGTCTTTGTCTCCACGTCATCCCTGTCCTTAGCCTGACGAGAAACTGGTGTATGACGAATCTCTCCTTTTACTTTTCCCGCTGGATTTTCGTTTGTGGTTCTGTCTAGTCTCTCTAGTTTCACATGACTGAAAAGTCCTTTCTGCCCAGAAGTGTACTTTAACTCAGCATCTGTCAGAAAGCGAACCTCGTTCCGCTGCATGCACACATCTTCTCTATTCACTAGTTAATTAAGGAAGGTACATTGTGTCAATTGTCACACGCTAAATTTTCTGTCCTTTAATGGGTATTTCATGTGTGAAACTACTTTAAAAATAAATTATATATAAGATTTTTTAGACCCAGACTCAATGTTCGTGTTGTTCTACATCATATAAATACTCATCAGTGACTTAATGAGTTTCTAATGAGTTCACTGGCAGAATGTGCATTCTGTAATTAGATCACTCTAAAATGAGAAAGGGACTACTTTCTACAGAACAAATAGTCCAAAGAAGTGACCAGAGCTCACAAAGGCTCTGCCAGGGGCTGGAAGAGCACAACACTGTATAGAAGTTCTTCTTTTTTTTACACTGAAGTAGCACCGATGAAAGCTGATGACAGTGTGGTCTGTGGATTATCCAGAGTAATGGGTACTCTGATTCCTGAAAAACACATTGCTGTTCCTGTTTTTCAATGGTGTCAAAAGGACAAACTGAATCCCATTTACTTTCAATGTTTTGGTTTGGAGGCAGAAACCTCAGAGACATTTTTTTCAAAATTAAAGAAATTGTTCCCACATGTTGGAAAATACGCTTATTTGCTTTCTGTAGTTGCTTGTTCACATGGGCTCAAAATGCTTTTGAGTGTCATTTCAAAAGCTACCAGAGATGCAGTACAGCTTTTAGCTGGAACTGTGTCGGTGGACACTTGCAAGTGCTGTAGCAGAGTGGCTTTTTATTTACAAAATCAGTCACCAAACCCTCCCTGTTGTTGTCGGCGTGAGGAGCTGCGGTGTGTCTGTCTCAGCTCGGCACTGACTTGCTCCACACTTCAACGGACAGTCATAAAATGTGCCTACACTGACTCCCACGCCTGTCTTTCATTGCCTCTTGCCACTCAAGCTCTGAAATGTACTGTGAGTCTCAATGATAACAAGTTGGTGAAGAGTTGGACTAGCATTCATTCACGCTTTGTGTGGACATAATGATAAGTGGAGTGGAGCTGGAGCTATCAGCAGTGAAAAGATAATTTGCCAACGTATTTGAATTTTGAGGATTGAGCTCACTAACTTAGTCTGCCCATCACAGCCGGTTCCTGTTACATCCTCTCATGAATACTGTCTCCCTTTATATATATATATATGTAGATATATTGTATTTACACTGAATAGACAACGAAGTAGCATATCCATCCTAATGAGGCACGTGTTTTTTTTTCTGCTTGGTTATTTATATTGGTTATCTTTGGCTTGTGCCTCACTCTCAGTGTGCCTGTATTCCTCCTGAGCAGTCTCAGTGGTCTGCTGTGCTGAGCGCTCTTAAAGCCTAATACCATCCAGCACTCGGCTTTACAAATGAGGCCCATGCAGTTACCAAGGATACCAATTTGTGTGAAACATCAGACCCGTTAGAGGCTGTGCGATGATCCTCTCCAGTCCTCGACTCCTTGTCACTCTGCTTCTCTTCTACTTTGCTCACGCCTTCCGCTCCTGTGCTTTAATGTCATTTCTCTCTCAGTGAACAGAAAAACACAGCTGAAGTGCTAAAGGGAAAAAGAGATGAGTGAAAGAGACTTTGTCTTAAGTCAATGAGGATTTACGTTAAGGACGGTGTATGCTAGATAGCGACGTGGATACAAAGTACAAAAGGATAGAGGGAGAAAGCAGACAGAGTGGAAAAGTGACAGTAGATTGTAATGTTGTTTAGAGAGTTGTCTGTAAAGCGGTTTACTAGATATTATACTAGGTACTTAAAAGTATAAAGCTGTCACATCCTCATCTTCCATTCTAAGGCTGACCCTTGAAAATTGTGGTTAGTCTCCATGCATTAACCACAACACGTAATGGCGTCGGGATCACAGCAGAGACATTACACATTATTTCGTATTTTTTAGAAACAATTATTTAGAAACAGTCTACTTAAATTTAAAGCTCCGCTCCGACCTTAAATTTAAGTAGAATGTGCTGTAAACACTGCTGTGAACTTAAAATGGACTTGAAACAGGGTTACTCTTTCGATTATTTTTCCATTTGATCATTAGTCTATGAAATGTCAAAATAGCTTTTTTGTCAACATATTTAATTTGCAATGATAAGAAAAACAGGAAAGCAGGACATCTTCATATTTAATCCATACCATCGTTGGTATTATTTCATATTAAGTTACTTAAAATCAATCTACAAAATGGTTCACAAATGGTTTAACCACTAATACAGAGCTCCTAACTACACCCACAGGTGTTGAATCCGATGGGATGGGATGCTTTTGGACTTCCAGCCGAAAATGCAGCCATTGAGAGAGGTCTCGACCCAGAGGAGTGGACTAAAAGGTGCCTGATATATCACATCTGTTCGTCTGAGCGGTCATTGTTAATGCATACTGTGCCTTGGGGTGGCAGTAGCTCAGTCCATAGGGGAGTTGGGTTGGGAACCGGAGGGTCACTGGTTCAAGTCCCTCGTTTGGACCAAAAAGTAGGGAGTGTGGATTGGTGGCTGGAGAGATGCCACTTCACCTCCTGGGCACTGCCAGGTGCTGTTGAGCAAGGCACCGTACCCCCCCACCTGCTCAGGGCGCTGGTTCAGCTGGCAGCCTACTCACTCTGACATCTCTCCATTAGTGCATGTATAGATCCTGAGCGTGTGTGTGTGTAGTTCAGGACTGTGTGTGGTTACTAACAAAGTGTGGACACAGAGTGGGAATTGTAATTTCCCCATTGGGGATTAATAAACAGATTAAAATAAAATTTAAATAAAATTAACGTTGCTGTTCGATGTCGTCTCCTCAGTAATATCCGGTCCATGCGGGAGCAGCTGGACAGCCTCGGCCTTTGCTTCAACTGGGACCGCGTGAGTAGGAACTGAAGAAGAACTGAGCATCAAACAGACACTTTGGCAGGTTTTAAGTCTTGTTTGGCCTCTTGTGTGTGTGTCACACCACACACTGCTGACATTACTCTGGCTTTTTTCCCGACAGGAAGTAACCACTTGCCTTCCAGACTACTACCGGTGGACACAGTATCTGTTTGTCAAGCTCTTTGAAGCAGGACTGGCGTATCAAAAAGAGGTAGGAATTGCCTTTTCACTAAAGTGCCTATACCGGTTTTCTTTTGAAAGAAATAATATGATTGGTTTAGGTTTGAGGTCGCTGGCGGTTGATTGAAGCTGCTCACCCGTTACTCGGAAGAGTGCTTGGTAGAAGCCCTTTCATTATGTTTAATGAAATGGGACTACCTTGAAATAAGCCTTTGGTCTGTCTATTACATCCAGTCTACTTCCTAAGCTCTTCCTTTTCATTTTGACCATATGTTGTATGTTCATCTGCATTTGTGTGTGTGTTTTTCAGGCTGTGGTGAATTGGGACCCTGTTGATCAGACAGTGCTGGCTGATGAGCAGGTGGATGTAAATGGTCGCTCCTGGAGGTCTGGCGCCCTGGTGGAGCAGAAGCTGCTCACACAATGGTTTATCAAGACTACAAATTATGCCAAGGTACTGTGTGTGTGTGTGTTTGTGTGTGTGTGTGTGTGTGTGTGTGTGTGTGTGTGTGTGTGTGTGTGTGTGTGTGTGCAAGTCCGTCCGTGCGTGCGTGCGTGCGTGCGTGCGTGTGAGTGAGACATGTGGCATCTGAATGGCTGGCCAGCAGCTTCATGCAAACCAAAATGAGCAGCGGACCCCTCTGATAACAATCATGGCTGACACTTCAGTAGTAGTAGCAGCAGCTGCAGCCCTGCCTCTCTCATTGTGCAATCAGTCCCCTGGAAACCGTCATTTGTAGCCTGGCGTCTCTCAACCAAGTAAAGAGAGACCAAGTAGAGAGAGACCAGCCGAGTCTGAGTGATGCCCTCAGGCGGCCAGGCCAGGCCGCATGTGTGTGTATGTGTGTGTGTGCTAACACACACACACACTGCACAGAGTAGTCCTCGAGGAGAAAAGTGCTTTTGTTTTATGAGGATGTGGAAAGCACATTTTTGGCACATTTTCGCTAACCCTTGACTTGCAGACATGGATATTTTAAGGCAGAATGAGTAGGATTTTGTCCGTTGCGGCATGTAAACACAACTTTCAAAGTTGTAGCTAGTTAATGGGCATAGTATTTGTGCCCAGACGAGACAGGACAGGAGAATTTAGCGGAACTTCACTGGCTGCCGACTCAGACAACACTGATTACCGGAAGTTGAATGTTAAGGATATAGACTAGCCAGGGAAGAACCCAGCCCCAGGAAAGGAGAGGCCGAGAAGTGACCGCTGGAGGCAGAGAAAGCGTGAAGTGCAGAGAAACACCCAGAAACATCCCAAACAATCATCCTCAGCTGGTCTTCTAACCATCCCCACCTCGTGCCTCAGCACCATGGGTGCTAGGGCTTCCAACTGCACTGCTCCCAGGCTCTGTAACTCCCAGCCCCTGCATATTTGACAGTCTAACAGCATAACAACATTCAAATCCCAATCTCAAAACTCACCTGTTCAAACTGGCCTACTCACGCCACCCATCCCCTCTGTCCTATTCCCTTTAGCCACAAGATTGTAATGTAATTTTTTAATCTCCCCTCCTACACATTTCCGCTCACCCTATGTCTCTTGTTTTATGTTTGGCCTGTTGTTTTTCTACTTGTTTTGTTTTTTTGAAAATAATGAGTCCAACTGATGGCATGAGAAGGAAAGGCAGAGTTAGGTATTGCATTAGCAAGATTGTGTGAGTGGTTTTTCATAACGTACTGAAATATAAAATGGTACCCAAAGCCTGCCTGTGAGGTGTGAGATCCATGTAAAAACGTCTTCTATGCTTTGGAAACTGGTTGGCAGTGATAGAAATTACATGTGATTTCTTATAAATGGGTTAAAACATGCAAACATGTCGTTTGTCCTTTCAGGGTTTGTTAATTATTTTGTCAATTTTGTCATTTTGATTAACACATCAATTTCCTCAGTCAGGCGTCGCCCAGTTTTAGCCGCAGCGCTGAAGTTGCCTATGCTTGTCCATGTCAGAAGTGTGAGAGGAGGTGGAAGCAGCCTACTGTGACAATGTGTTCCTGAATTTCTAATTTTCTCTGACGAATAGGAAGAAGGTGTTAAGGAACAGAAGTGAGAGACAGATGGAGCGAAAGGGAACCGTGTGAAATGGCAGCTTGCCAAATAAATCAAAAGTGCCGTAATTGGACTGTGATTGCGTTTCTCAGCACGTCTGTACACGTGTTCGAGTCTGTTAGACAACATTAATTTTAGACAATATTTATTCAGCAGTCATCAGTTTAGCTGTGAGCTAGTTCCACGTTGTATTGAAAGAGTTCCTCATGAATCGTAACCATATTGTTTTTTCCAGTTCAAAGTTCACTGCATATTATTACTTAGATGGATTTTTTTTAAAGTGGAGCATGCAGCATAGAAAAATGAGCACGTGGCTATAGCAGAGTGCATAATCACACTTGTTGCACTCAGGCACACATTCACATATTCCACATGCACTGACATTTAGATGATTCAAGACTTGAAGCTCAGTGTGTTGTTCCGTAGCTTCTAGAGTTTGTGTCAACAACTTGTGACTTAAAGATTTCAAATCCCTGAACTATTTGAATTTGCTGCTTTGCATAATATTTTTGCGTGTGTCATCCTTTCGAAGGGGCCATGCTAATCTTCTCTGTATTGATTCCAATTTTTCATGTGTCCTGCCTGAGCAAGCACGTATGTTTTTCATCAGTGTTTCATTCAAGTGTATTTGATGCCTATTTCTCAGACACACACACAGACACACTTACTTACAATCCTTGGTTATTGCTATACCATTCTTTTTCTCTCAAGCTTTGCTTAGTTGCCATGGAGACTCCTATTCTTGCTGTACATATTTCAGTTACTCCTGTTTCTGTGCCAAACTATATTAAAGGCTTTTACTGCCGCTCTCTTTAAAGCCATCATTAGTTGTCTCTCACCGCTTTCCTGAGTTTTTTCTATGTACTGTATGTTGCTGGTAACATCTCTGTTTGCAGCTTCTCCTCCAAGAGTCTTTCCGTCATGCTGATACAGATTTGCTGGATTAATGTCTCTTTTCTCCTAGTCTGGAGCAAATCCATAGCTGACACACACTGCAGCCATGCGGGTGATGACTATTACCAGTGTTTATGTTTGTATTGATATCGTTGTGATGAGGTACTGCATGCTGAGCGGCACAGTGAGGAGGATTGTGGGTAATAGATTGTGACAGACTGAAAAGGAAATGGAGAGTTTGAACATCTCTGGCCTCAGCCCAGCTGTGGCTTTTTGGCGTGAGCCTCGTTGATATGCATAGCTTCTTCTAATAATGTAGAATAACTGTGTGTGTGTGTGTGTGTGTGTGTGTGTGTGTGTGTGTGTGTGTGTGTGTGTGTGTGTGTGTGTGTGTGTGTGTGTGTGTGTGTGTGTGTGTGTGTGTGTGTGTGTGTGCGATTGCTTTCCAAATAAAGTAGGGCGAGTGGAGGTCAGGATTTTTGAAAATCCCTCTTTCTCTGCATAATGTGACCTGGGCTGCTTTGTCAAAATAAATTGGCTAGGATTTGAAAGAACCCACACTGAGTTGAAACCAATTGCATTACCCTATACAGCCATACATTTATGAAGAACTGGTTGCCCCTCCTTTCAAATGTATCTGTTTTTCACAGTGAAGTGGAAAATAAGCTCCTTTTTTAAACTTGTACAAAGTAAATAAAACTTGTGTCTTGTGTCTTTGTTTCTGTCTCCCTCCTCCAGCCTCTCCTTGACGGCCTGGAAGACCTTCCAGAGTGGTATGGTGTCAAAGCCATGCAGGAAAACTGGATTGGAGAGTGCACCGGCTGCTACTTCGATTTCAAACTCAAGGTGAATCTTAGCTCACTTTTTATTCATTCATCAGTCTCACTTCCTTTCAATCTCTCTGCCTTTTTCTACCAAGTGTTTCCCTGTTGCTCCCCCTTTTCCTGCCTCGCTTTTTCATCTCTTTTTCCCCAAGCACTGATTGCTTGCTTTATTTTGGATTCCACTTTTTGTATTTATATTTCTATTAAAAATCATGTACCAATACATTAAAATCTTCCCTCCATTTGTGTTCAGCGGGTGCTTCCATCTGCAAGTGGCAGATGGAAGCCAAACAGATGACTTCAAAGATTAGTTTTTATTGAGTTTTTAAAAAGCTAATATTTACAGTTTTTCACGCGTCGGTTCAAACTGAGAGGTAGCAAAAAGCCCGCTGGGAGCCGCATTAGCACCCCTATCAAACCGCTCTCTTGAAAAAGAATCAGAAAAATGGTTACTCAAGTCAGTCCTTTGATTTAAAAAGTCTAGAGGAAAGACATTAGAGGATGTAAGAGTGCTTTTGTGTTTTTGTGTTTTTTTTGTTTGTATTTGAGAGGGGATTCACTGGCAGAATGCATCATTAAAGTTAAAACCAGGGGCTGTCAGTTAATTGAATGGATTCTTTTCTTATATTACATCATCATACATTGTCACAGGAACTCTTCACTGAATTATCTCCCCAGGGGCTGACAATATGTATTAGTATCTCTTCTACAACATAACATATACTAATTATCCCAGAACCCCCTAGAATGAGTGTGTCATCTATGAATAAGTATAGGATTAAGGGACATTGTAGCCTCATTATGTATCAAAGAGTTATGGACAGGTCATGTTGAATCTCACAGTCCCAAGACTTTAGGTATTAAATTGATGCTCCAACTGACACCATGTACCATGTTCAACATCAGAGTTCAGCATGTTAGCATTTTAACGCTAAAAGTCACTCAAAACGATGCACAAAGGGGGATCACAAAGTTATTCAGATTGGTGCTGAAAGTCTCTGCTTGAATTTATGATAGTATACCTCCATGGGAAATAGGTTTTTACTGATGAATACATAAAACTATTAATACATTATTAAAAACGTTCCTTTCTCGCTACTATTTAATTAAGGATTGGAATTTTTTGGCAATATTGCATTAATCAATTACAAAACCAAGATGCTTCTATACATAAAACTGTAGTACACTATGTCTTACCCTGTAATGTGTTTGACATACTTGTTGAAAGAAGATGACATACTTTATTAATCCCTCTGGGGAAATTCAGTTTTTTCACTCTGTTGTTACACACATATAGACCTGTTTTACACACATGCCCACGCTATAAACATGCATTATTGTTGTGGAGAGTTGGCAGTTGGGGAACCTCAGCAGTGCCCAGGAGGTGAACTGGCACCTCTCCAGCTAGCAGTCTACACACCATTCCTCGTCCGTGCTGGACTTACATGCACTGGACATAAACCTGTCACCAGGGACAATTCCGGGATTTTGGACGCAAAGAGGTTCCCACATGCTTATGTCTTATCTCCCAGGTGGACGGGAAGGACACAGGGGAGACCCTGTCAGCCTACAGCTCCTCCCCAGAGACGGTGTTCGGAGCGGCTTACCTGGCCATCCTGCCCTCCCACAGACTGCTGCATGGGAGCAGCTCAGTCCGCTCTTCCCTGGAGAAAGCCTTTCAGCCAGGCAGAGGTGAGCATCTCTGCACTGATCCAGTCTATGTTGGGTCTGTCAAGGTGCATGATTGTATTTATACAGTAGGTGGGGGAAAGAAGCTTTCTTTGAGAAATTAAGATTAAGAATTGAGATTTATTTTGGGCATTTTAGGCCTTTATTTTCATAGGACAGATGAAGACATAAAAGGGGAGAGAGAGGGGGAATGACATGCAGTAAAGGGCCAAGGGTCGGAGTCAAACCCTCAGCTGCTGCATCGAGGAGTAAACCTCTATATATGGGCACCTGCTCTACCAGGTGAGCTACCCAGGCGCCCAGGATAGACATGTTTAAATGCTTCATCGTTCATTACTTTTTCAATGGTAAGATAGATTACTACTCTACACCTGCCCGATGTCAGTGCTTGAAAATGTTGTGATTCTTTGCATCTTATTTGTGTTCTTTATTGAGCAGTGCTCAATTAACAAAAGACGTGCTAATAGTGAAAAAGCAATCCTCATATGACAAAGAAACACAATTTTGTTTGGGCCTTTATTAAAGATTTATACTGTATTTGTCTACATATATTTCATATCACCAGTATGGATACATGTTTGGGACTTTACTAATGTTGTTGTATTTATTTAATCCTGTCAAGTTATGGATGTAGTTGCCGTAGTTAATTAGCATATACTGAGTATATGCTAATTGAGATTCCCTTGATTCCATCTCTTTCTCAGCGGTGAATGATTGTTGATAAACACCTTCTACCCTTTGCTCTCTAGACTCCCTTACGAAGGTCACCGCTTGCAACCTGTTCACCGGCCATGAGGTTCCCCTGGTCATCTCACACAAGGAGGCATTTGATGGCTATCTGGATACTGTGATTGGTGAGTTATTGGTGTGTGGGTGGGTTTCACAATCACCTAGAAATCGTAGCTGGAGAGTAAAAAGGTAATTTGTATTCATCTGTGAGCTGATAAAATAGACAGAGAGGTTAAATATATGAACAAACAGGAACATGTGTCTTCTTCACGAGGCTAATTGATAAGGTGAATGATGTAATTAAAAAAGAGAATATGAAAAAAGTATTTAACTGTAGTGGATTTGATGCAAAAAATGCTTCATTTTAAAACTAACCCTTTTACTATGTATGTCTTTGCTATGCAGTATTCTGGATGTCATAATGATGTAAAACCAGTGGGTGTTTGTCTCACAGTGTGTGGAGGTGGAACCCAAGGGATTGTTAACCATTAGTCACAACATGCTTAACATCACCTCAGGGAGGAGAGAGAGATCGCTTATGTGTGTGTCCATGTTTTTTTTTTATTCACTCTAGTACATGTTCACGCTCCACAGGTATCCCAGACTGTAGTCTGGAGGATTTGTCTGTAGCCAAAGCTCTGAATCTGAGCTGGACCACAGTGCTTAAAAGTGCAGAAGACGGGACACAAACTCTGATCAACTCTGAGGAGGTCTGCATCGTTGATATAATTCAATAACTGATGATTATTAAATTATAAATATTATTTTGCTGCATTAGTCTCTCCTTTTCTCTCTGTAGTTCTCAGGCCTCACCAGAGAGAAGGCATTTGACTTCATTACCCAGAAAGCCAGAGAGCAGAAAATTGGCGGCCACCTTACCAGCTCCAAGCTCAGGGACTGGTTGATATCAAGACAGCGGTACTGGGGCACACCCATCCCTGTGGTGCATTGTGGGTCTTGTGGTCCTGTTGCTGTCCCTGAGGAGCAGTTACCAGTTACATTACCAAAGCTGCCATCTCTCAAAGGAAAGGGTGCGTCGCCACTGGAGGCTGCTCATGACTGGGTCAACTGCAAGTGTCCCAGGTAAGAACTAAGATTGTTTTTTATTATTTTATACGTTTTTTTGGAACATCACACGCATTATCCTCTCTCATGTTATTTTTAACATATTTCATCCAAAGGAAATCTGTTTATCATATACAAATGCCATATTTGATTATTGACTTTATTTCATTAGCTCTTATGTCGTAGCTATTTGTGGCTGTGAATTATATCTCCAAAAAGACACACATCAAGCTCTCAGTCTCTCTCCTCCAAGGAAATGGGGTGAAATATGTAATAATTAATAGCCAATCAATGTATTTTTATTTTCACTCCTAATATGAAAATGCATGTAGAAATAATGCACATCAAACAACAAAAGACTAACAGCCAGAAGCTTGTTCGCTTTTGGAGTCCTTAGGACCCCGTTTGCACAGTAAGCAAACCACCCTGCTGAAGTACCCTCAAGCAAGTCTGAGAGTCACTGACCACCCTATTGAGTTGTCTGGTGTTGAAAAGGGTGGAGGATGTTTTATGTTTTTTTTGACACAACATAAGCAATTGTGGAAATCATCCTGTTCATTATGGTGTTGTGCAGTAAGAATTTAATTATGTGTAGCCCTTCACCAGTGAGACGCCTCTTCTCCGTATTTCCTGTATTTCCTCGGGGGACCAGCCCCGAACAAATGAGCCTGCTGTTGTCAGCGAAGGCTGAGAGGATTGACAGCTTTACAAGAACACAGAGCACTGAGAGCAAGCTTGTGAATTGTGTGATTAATACTTTTACTCTGACTGGGTTATGTAATGCGTGGCATCTCTGACAGGAGCAGCATGAGATGATGATGATGGAGGTTGCATAAGCCAGCTGTGCCTCAAGAGACACACAAATACTGTACATGTACGCACACACGTTAACCTTTTGTACACAGGTGTAATTACACACACACACACA
>NC_045738.1:5276906-5279184 GCF_008692095.1 Etheostoma spectabile | reverse complement strand
CACACACACACACACACACACACACCATTCTCCAGCAAGTCTTCTCAGTGAACAAGTTCACCATCATGTCACAATGTTAATTAAAACAATGGCTCACTCAGTCGCAGATGGCACAAGTCATCAGATTGTGTTCAGTCACTTCCAAAAAGCTACTATAATTCCTCCCATCAGCGGTGATTGATAGCTATAATCACCAAGACGCCGTTATCTCCTCTCTTCCCATCTCCCCTCCGTTGTTAAGTGTCTGTGGAAATTTGTTCTCTTCACTCGTCGACCATGTCCAATTAAAGTTTGAGTAGAACACATTCAAGCAGCTTGATGAGAGATGGGCGGCAGAATAGAGTTTTATTTGTCCTTGAGGAAGTCATTTCCTGTGTGCTCATCTCATCTCCGACCCTCTGCGGCACTGTAAATTGGCCTGCCAACTGAACCCTTGCCTCGGCTTAGCCTTGCTAGGAAGGTGTGCATGCAAGTGTGTGTTGTTCCATGAATTCACAGGTAAAGAGAGAGACCACCCAGTTAGCACAGCATGCACACATTGGCAGACGCACAGCAGATGGAGGGCTGTTTTCAATGGGGAGACAGCCTTCGTTGAGTGGGCAGCTGCCTCTCTTGCCTCATCTGTTTGAGCGCCTTTTGGCTCTTTCTGGCTCATCCTGCAAACACACTTTAAACACTCATGCATACAGGTGGCTTCAGATTTAGTTACCTACTGCTGTTAGGCTCCTTTCATAGCTTAGAGAAGGGCCATCTCCAGAGACTACCTCTGTGTGCTGTCTAATCTGGTCTGACTGTTCCAGCTGTCTGTCAAATGACCACAATTTGGGCTCTGATTGGCCAGTCCCGTGTGACAGAGGCGGTGGCCAATTTCACTTGCTTAAGCAAATGTTGTACAAAATGTGTACAAATTTTCTCCATTTTGTGAAGTTTCTATTTTTGTATTCTTTTGTAATGGTAGGGGCGCCGTTGTACTGCTGTTTTTTTTTATTTGAAATAACAACTGACTTACAAATATTAACCTTGCTACACCTTATTATTGTTGCTAGGCAACCTTCAGCTCGTCCCGTATCACTGCCTTACTATAGACCAGTATGGTAGGTGGTTGAGGGGTTTTGTCTCTCCATGTCTGTGTTAGTGAGTGTGATATTTAAAAAAATTACTGTCAGTTGAGTGTTTGTGTGAGTGAAAATGTTAGACAACAAAGAGACGGTTAGACTAAACCAAGACATCCCATAAGATCCAGGAAACGATACCTGCTCTGTTGCACATATTAAAGCTCAGAGCTTTGCTTCTGTTTATCTTTCTGGCACACTGATTTTAACTCTATTGAGACTCATTATAAAGTAAAGGCAGACGCTTTCACTGTTCCATTAAGTGCTTTAAATCTGACCAAAAAAGGTCTTTTTTTCCTGTGTCTTTGCAAATGTCCTCTCATCGCTACAAAAGTGATGTTGGCAGATTTGCATCACATACCCATGTGCTGTTTGGCTTGGATAGAAAGGGGGACAAGGTGGCATTTCCAACACAAACACATGATCATGTGTTCAGCCTGCTAGTTGGCTCTCTATTAGCACAGCCTGTTAGTCAGGGCACAGAATCAGAGCGCTGGTGCCAGGCTGGCTTCAGCTGTGCTTCTCTGCAGGGACATGACCCTCACAGCCAGATGGAGCTAGCTTTATACATATACACACACACACACACAAATCACATAATGCCAGTGCCATTTCACTAAGTACAAACAGAGATCGTTCATTTGTCCACGTTCTAATTTGTCAGCCTAATATTGATTTTTTGTGCTGCCTCTGCCCAACTTTCTTTGTTTCTGTGTCTCCTCATTCAGATGTAAGGGCCCAGCGAGGAGGGAGACTGACACCATGGACACATTTGTGGACTCCGCCTGGTATTACTTTAGATACACAGACCCCCATAACCCAGACAGGTACAAACAGCCTCCTCCTGAGATTACACTAGCTGTTTTCCAACCATTTTTGACCATCAATGAAGCCACTGAAATGCAAGCTTTGTATTTGTTCGTTTTGCATCTGTTTTCTCACACTCTTATAGATTTTAGCACAGATTGTCCAGGTCTTATTTACGCTCTCTTCTTACAATTGAAAAGAAGGGAAAGCTGTGTGGGTGGATAAGCATATCTGTCTGTTATTAGATATTTAAAAAGCAAACTATGTAATCTCTGCTATGTCAGACAGAACTTGATTTTCTCTCTTACCTCTCTCTCACACACACACACACACACACACACACACACACACACACACAC
>NC_045738.1:5275098-5276896 GCF_008692095.1 Etheostoma spectabile | reverse complement strand
CACACACACACACACACACACACACACACACACACACACACACACACACTCTGGGTTTCTCAATTTTTCATTTTACAAAGATGCAGCTGTATGCACACTGTACTTCCACGTACGCACCTTGGTCTACACTGTATGTGCTAAAGGTGGAAAGGTTTACTTAAACCCCTAATTATCTTTAAAAAATATCTTATCATAAAAATCTTTGTAAGATCACCCATTCTCTCCCATTTTCAAGCATGCATGTACTGCCTGCATACACTGTCTGTCTCTCTCTCTCACACACACATACACACACACACACACACATACACTTGACTAGAAGTTGCATTTCACCTGCTGGGATGGTGGCGATACCCTGAGCTCAACAAAAGAGATTAATTTCCCAGTGCCCTGACCTATCTGTAAAGCTGCTTTAAAGGATGGGGGCTGCTTTCCCCATCACTTTTCTTAGCAGGACAGATTATGGCACAACAGAAAAAGCAATTACACTATTTGTGCATTACAGTTAGCCTGCTGAGCCTTTTGTGCACTAGGGGAAACGATGAAAATAGGAAGCAAGAGATGTTGAAAGTAGCAAGTATAAGAGGGAGCAAATAGGAAAAGGATGTTACATAGAAGTGTGTCTGTGTGGTTATGTATTAGAGTTCCCTGGGCGGATGCCAACAAACCGGCTAAATTATTTTCAGCCTTGTGAGTTAAACTTTTTTTCCCGGTTCAATTATTTGGAGAAACCATCAGCCAGAGAATGAGGGCAAGAGAAGCAAAGAAGAGTCAAGGAGAGTAATGACTGGTGTGAAAGGTAACACACAGAGATAGCAGACTGCCCTAAAAACCATCATTAGATGGAATCTCTGCCTCTGCTGACCATCATGCCAGTCAGGCTAACCATCATGCCAGTCAGGCTAACCACATGCAGCTTGAAATCTAAAAAGGAACATCCCCGTCTCAGTTCGTCTCAGATAGATTTTTCTCCAAAAATACTTGACTATGAACATGAGAAGCTCAATCAAGTTCAAAAAGTTGTCGGAGCCAAATTTGAAACACATGAAGCCAGTGAAATACAGTAGAGGAGGCTTCAGGAAGTGTCTGTTCGTTTCATCCCTGGATTCTTTGTGCATCAGATTCAGCCTGTCCCCTAGAGGAAGTGTGTGTGCATGTGTATAAAGCACCCAACAACCAGTGCTATGTGACAAATGTTTTCTAAGAACATTTTATATAGGCAAAAGTCTGCTTTGATAATGTACTGCTGATTCTTCTACCAATAAACTTTACTCATACTGTACACCTTCTAAACAAAGTTACAAAGAGCTTTACGCTGTAATCTCCGTTTTAAACATTTTAGCACCATAATCAGATAAGGTCGGGCAAATAAAATAAAGAATGAAATTAAATGCACCACAATAGATAAAGATGAAAAAGAGTGAAATGAACAAATAATACATAGTAGAACTGGATTAATAAAACTACATTAGTGAAAGACTAATAATCTCATACAGTGAAATTATCATCTAGGTCACCAAAGCTCTTACATATGCTGTTCTAAATAGGTTATGTTGTGTTTCCTGGAAAGGAAAATATTCTCTGTGGAACAAGAAGTTTGTTAAGTAAATTAGAAAAGAGAAAACAACATCTACATAAACTTAATCAATAGTAATTATAAGAAAAAATTAATGAATTGGATTGCAGTGCAACAACAACAACAAGACTACAGAAATGGCAATTTAAACTAAATGTTAACCATCTTAAAAATAAATAACAGGGAACAAGCAGCTGAAATGGGTTTCCTCAGGAGGGTGGC
>NC_045738.1:5270620-5275088 GCF_008692095.1 Etheostoma spectabile | reverse complement strand
CGTCTCCCTTAGAGATAGGGTGAGAAGTTCAGTCATCCGAGATAAGCTCGGAGTAGAGCTGCTGCTCCTTCGCGTTGAAAGGAGCCAGTTGAGGTGGTTTGGGCATCTGGTAAGGATGCCTCCTGGGCACCTCCCTAGGGAGGTGTTCCAGGCACGTCCAGCTGGGAGGAGGCCTCGGGGAAGACCCAGGACTAGGTGGAGGGATTATAGCTCCAACCTGGCCTGGGAATGCCTCGGGATCCCCCAGTCGGAGCTGGTTGATGTAGCTCGGGAAAGGGAAGTTTAGGGTCCCCTGCTGGAGCTGCAGCCCCCGCGACCCAATACCGGATAAGCGGATGAAGATGGATTGATGGATGGAAAAATAAATAACTTTTTTAGACTGGGTTCTTTTTTCCCATGTTTTTATTGTTAACATATCTCTTAATATCATAAATTCACAAACAGCTCACATAACACAGCTCCCCCAAACCTGCTCTTCCTCTGCAGGCCTTTTGAACGCCGCCTAGCGGATCACTGGCTCCCTGTGGATGTGTACATCGGAGGGAAAGAGCACGCTGTCATGCACTTGTACTACGCTCGCTTCCTCTGTCATTTCTGCAAGGATCAAGGTCTTGTTGCTCACAGGTACAGTACACAGTGCTGCACATCTGCTTTTGCTGTGGACATACACGTGAGTATGTTAATCCATCCTCTTTCTGTCTTTCAGGGAGCCTTTTTGGAAACTGCTGGTCCAGGGTCTAATCAAGGGCCAGACTTTCAAACAAGCAGACAGCGGCCAGTACCTAAAGAGAAAAGAAATAGACTTCTCAGGTATCCACTAGCTGAATTTGCAGGGTGTTTGTCAATGTGACATATCTCTAACAGTTGGAAGAGGGGAAGGCTTTCCTCGCTCTGCCAGAAAAAAGAAAAAGTTATCACAATAATTTTGTTACTTTATCATAGTACGTATTGACATCAATAACCCTTTTCTGCTGTGTTTTCCAGCTTTACCCAATTAAATGACAAGTTAACAAGCTACTTTTGACAAAAGTCAAATCACAAGGAATTATTTGAAGAGATGTAATGGGTCTCTTACAATTGGCTTCACGCACAAGGATCTTCAGCCTCTCTCTATTGCTTGGTAACGGGATAAATAGGACTTACATATTTTTCTTTCTTCTGTCTTTTATTACTTGTGATCGAGCAGAAGCCATTACTAAAAGTAAAACAAAATAAAAACACACAATGAGAATAAAATCTGGTTTGCAATTTCTTAACATAAAAAAAAGGTTGGCGAGAGTATGTCACTTTGTCTAGCTATATCCTCAATGACTCCTAATCTACCACTTCCAGATAAGGAGCCGGTGGTGCGTGGCGGTGGCCGTATTGAGGTGACATGGGAGAAGATGAGCAAGTCTAAACACAACGGTCTGGACCCCCAAGAGGTGGTGCAGCAGTACGGCGTGGACACAGTTCGACTCTACATCCTTTACGCCGCACCACCTGAACAGGACATCCTCTGGAATGTCAAGAGTGAGCCGTGATGCCACTACAAACTTACACTGAGACCTTGAGTTATAATTTAGCATTATGAATTCAGAATGATGCCAGAGTATGTTAGTTTTATGAGATTTAGCTTTATCTATATGCCATAAATTGTTGCCTCAAAGAAAATGGTATCCGTTGATTTCAAATGAAATACATTTTTCCAAAGGTGTTTGTCCCACAGCATGTCACATTTTATTATTCTTTTCTTCTGTTTCTGTGTGTGTACACAACGTCAGCGGATGCCCTCCCTGGGGTTCTGCGATGGCAGTCTCGGCTCTGGCAGCTGGTGACCAAGCTGAGGGGGGCTCGGCAACTCGGAGACGTCCCCAGCCCCTCCCTGCTGAAAAAGAAAGAGCTGGCAGAGACCAAGAAGATCTGGGAGAACAAGAACTACGCTATTCAAGAGGTATAGCCTCAGACTGGCTATGGTTTGGAATAAATGGCAGAAAATGTTTAATGATGACATTATTTAACAATAAGATATTGCTACAGTCATTACCAGGAGAGGTCAGTAATGGGCCCACATTTTAAATCCCAACGTATCACAGCAAGTGTTCTTCCTACAACAAGATAGGTGAATCACCCTATTGTTACCTTGGTCTATTTTTAATTAATTTGTTTCTGTATGTCATTTTTGTTTTTAGTTTTTAATGTTCCACGCTAAATTAAATCAATAATTTCATTTGCCTTTTTACACTGCAATAGATTGTACTGTTGGAAGGCATGGTAAGCTGTCTTTTTTCTCAGTTACAAGGTACTGTATGATAGCATGGTCCAAGGTAATATGTCATCACACAGGCCAATAGTACATAGTCTTGAGTTCCAGCCTTTCCATCCAATGCTGAACATCCATTGCAACCTGAAACCCCCAGAGGAAAGAGTAAAAGAAGAAGGGAATGGAAATTGATTTTAAATCCACCCTGTCTCCTTTCACACTTTATAATTAGCCTCCTTTGGCTGCTAGGTTTGATTCTCTTTCTCTCCACCCCTCAGGGCTGGTGCTTTTAAAGGACCTCAGGCTGTTTGCCATAAGCCCCCAAAGCCAAGGTTGGCCTTTGATCTGTCCCTCAGAAAAGCCTCGGTGATCGACCTCCTTCTCCCAGAGGCCCTTTCCCAAATGGGTTCTTCTTCCCAGAAGGCTAAGCAGGGCAATATTAACATGCTGTGTGCCTTCAGCCTGTTCACATGATGATAACAGAAAGGAGGCTCTTCTTATGGCCCCTTTCATTGTTTCTCATCAAGTCAAATTCAAAAAACATTCTAAGACACAGTCAATCCATCTGGAAGCAACCGCATGTCCAGTAACCTAAACAGAATGTAAAGCCTGAGACTATATAGTTGTTACTAACTGTCTGTGTCACCTATTTTTGGCTATTTTTAGGTGACATCTCACTTCACAGAGAACTTCCTCTTCAACGCAGCCATTTCTCGGCTGATGGGACTCACCAATACACTGAGTGTGAGTGTGCCCTCTGGCACCTTAAAATAAAGGTGTCACATTTTATCGTTTATAATGCAACACTTTGGAAATTACATTTTTACCACTGTATGTGTTCAGAGTGCAACGGTCAGGGTGGTGCAGCACAGTGTGGAGTTTGAGGAAGCTCTGGCTGCGATGGTTATGATGACGGCACCCATGGCCCCTCACCTGGCTTCTGAACTTTGGGCAGGTTGGTGACTTGCAAATTATTCACCAGTAATAAATAACTAAACACTAAACTCTCCACACATTATATGATAAACCTGGCCTAAAGGACATCTCCTTATTGTCGATGACACACGTACAAGCTCCCTGCAAAACAGCTGAAAGAAAAGAATATCTGGAAAAAAATATTGTCCAGCTGATAGCCGCTGTCAGGAAATACTGACAGATGACCTCTGGGAGGAAGAGGCGTATGTATGTGTTTAAACTGTGCATTTTGTTTGTGCTCACATATGTGGTTTTATAAACAGGACATGCGAGTGAGAAACATGACCCCTGCTGCACTCAGTCACAATGTATTTTTCACTCTTGCTCGTAGTTAGTAAATCATACACACAGTTCAGGATGAGGAAAGTTCACATCCTTCCGTTGTGCCTCCAGGGAGGTGCACACTTTCTGGTTTAATTTAGAGTCAGGACAAGGGGTTGTAGGGTGTTGTTCGACCCCTCATCGAAATACTTTTTCTCTACATACGAGGAAAACAAATCTGGTAAAAAAGCATTTTCATTCAATGTTGTTCTCCTGTGTTTCCTCCTGGGCCGTTCCCAGGTCTTTGCCAGGTGAAACACCCCCTCAGCCCCCTCCTCCAGCAGGGTGGAGACGTCCTGCAACAGTTCTGGCCCACTGTGGACCCTGAGTACCTGAAAGTCCCGGACTTAGTGGAGCTGTCTGTACTGGTAGGAACACACACAACCACACACATCAGGCACCACACACACCACACACACACACACACACACACACACACACACACACACACACACAGGCTCTCTTACTCACTCACTGTCTCACTATCTCACTCACTCACTATTTCATTCACTCACTATCTCACTATTTCATTCACTCACTATCTCACTATCTCACTCATTCACTCACTATCTCACTATTTCATTCACTCACTATCTCACTATCTCACTCATTCACTCACTATATCACTATTTCTTTCAGGGCTTGAAGTATTCCGGCACCGTGCCGGAACTCCGGCATACGGCCATGAGGAAAAATAAATTAATACATTTGTTATTTGATTTCACCTACTAATCATATGAGAGAAACGCAACTCGAAGCCATCACCCGCCGTTAGCTTCACATTGACTCATCCCATTTATATTGACGCCACTTTGACAGCAAAAAACTTTACATCTGAAACGTTTAAAGACTCTATTTATCCATTGTTTATTTCTAAAGAAACACAATAATGTATAAAAGGCTCCATTACCTTGTATCTCACGTTATGGC
>NC_045738.1:5270437-5270610 GCF_008692095.1 Etheostoma spectabile | reverse complement strand
ACGTTTTTGTAAAAATAGGCTAACGATTGTGTCATAACCAAGTGCCTTGCTGTTGCATAGTCGACAAATCACTGTATTGTCAGGAGAAGCTCGCAGACAATTTGGACTTTTATTAGCTGTGTAGGTTTAATTTCTAATGTTAACTAGCATTTTAGTTAGCAGTAATTAGCCTG
>NC_045738.1:5268700-5270427 GCF_008692095.1 Etheostoma spectabile | reverse complement strand
ATCTCCTTACATATACCTACGCTCTCCATCTCTGCAAGATTAGGAATTATTGAGATTTCTCTTGGCACAACTACCAGAAGACTTAAACTTTCCGACACGTTGTCCACTTCACATCTAAGTCTTCAAGCTCAGTTGGAGGCTACGCAGTAACTCTCAACCCTCACCAGAAAAGTGCTTCAAATATCCTTCACTGGTCTCCGTCCAGAACAACGGGATCTGTTGGTCCATTTCCTTCACTGTCAATAGTGGGAAGGCGGAAAAAAAATTTAGATACAGCTTTAGTTGAGTAAAGGAGTTAATAAATGGCACCGGGCATGAATAGAGGACAAAATAAAATAAAATGTATGTTCAGTAAGTCAGTGCTTGCTAGTTAGTAGATGCTAGTCACAAAGCTTCGTTCCGTGCACACTGTCATACAAGTTTGTTACCGGCATCGATGGCTATGGCTGCGACTGCGCCTTTGCTGACCGACCGTGTTTGTGATAAAAACAATACGTGTGTGCAGGTTCATAGCGGGACACAAATTGTCATTAACAAAGGCCACTGTGTAAAATATATCTAAAGCCCAAACTGCCTTGACAAAGGACGGCCTTGTCCCAGAGTTTAGACGTCTAGCTACAGTATATGAAATGCTAAACAAAGCAGAGTTTTAAATAAATGTACATGAAGCAACTAGTGTCAACATGGACAAAATCCTGAATGTACCAATTCGCTTTTTTAATGATGACCTGGCCAGAGTGACAACACAACACCTAGCAAGTTTTGTTTTCACAATGATTCAATGTAGGATTATGATATTTATTGCAATGTGAAAATCTACATTGACTCTTAATTTAACATATGGTTTTTACTTCTTAAAAATGTGTAATGGAAGAAGGATTTTAACTGTTACCCAGTCAAATTAACTTTAATTAGTGCATATCGAAACATTACACTGTGGACCCCCCCAGCTTCAAAAAAAAGATTTCAGTCTCAGGATTGTTTTCACTTTAAGCCCTGCGCCTTTGTTAGTTTTGTTGTTCTGAGTATCACTATTATTCCGTCACAGTTTATCTCATGCAACTAACTATAAAAACATGGTTGTCCAGCTAAAAACAAAACTCTTATTTTTTGGTTTTGAACTTAAATGGTTTTCAATTTTAAATGCTTTTGCTCATTATTTATACATAACTGTATTAATCAGTATATACACACATATTTGCTCTTGCATCCACTACCATTTTCACCCAAACTCTCCACACTTAGATTTAAAGTTCCATGATTACATTCATAGTCTGTAATTTTCAACAGGGCCTATGATTAGCGTGTGTGTGCTTGCGCGCGTGCGTGCGTGCGCTCGTGCGTGCGTGTGTGTGCTTGCGTGTGTAATAATTAAAAGCCAGCAAAAGAGCCACCTTTTTTTCTGACTCACGCTTAACTCTAACTTCCTGTGCCTTTTTTCTGCCCATGAGCTCAATCACGCAAATAGCAAAAGCCCTCAGTTTGGCAGCGTATGTCATGATTTGGAATGTGTGTGTTTATGTGTGTACTTTTAAAGGCATAAAGACAATCATAGAAAATATCCCGCTGTGATGTGAAGGTTCATCACACATGCTTACACAGGCACGCATGAACACGCATACACACATTAACACACGTATCAGTCTTCACAGTATGCTGAATATCGACTTTCTCTCTAAAGGTGAAATCCCCTCATACACACACACACACACACACACACACACACA
>NC_045738.1:5248443-5268690 GCF_008692095.1 Etheostoma spectabile | reverse complement strand
CACACACACACACACACACACACACACACACACGTGATATGTGATAGCACACAGTCAGCTGACTAACAGCACCTGTCTTTTACTGTTTAGATCGTCCTTCTGTACTTTGACAAAAATAGAGACAAGTGTGTGTTTTGTTGTTACTGTGTGTGTACAACTATAAAATAATTATATTTTTTCCTGTCTGGGAGTGAAAATAATGCTCCGTTATAAATTTTTGCATCCTTGTTCCCTTCCTGTTCATCTCTCATACCCATCTCCCCTTAAACACAAACACAGTACATATATTTGAGCTCCCAGAGCTCAATGATGATGTTGTGTTGTTTTTACTTCAGACCTAGCTCTCTGTTGTGGGCTTCTTCAGCTCTGTGGAGGCAACCTCACTCTCTCTGTCCTTTAATCACGTACTTGAGTTTGTCCCAGAATGGAGGCCAAGGCTGAGTGGCCTCAAATACACACACACGCACACGCACGCACACACACAAACACACACACACACACACACACACACACACACACATTATTTTTTAACAACTTCCAGAGACATGATCAGATTTACCATGTGCACACATGAACTAGCTTTTAAACATTACAAGACTGAGTGCCCTTCCCATACCTACCACTAAGTATGTGTTTTAAGGGTTCAACACCGTATATGTGAAGAGAGAGGTGGAGTCTGTTATTTTGGGCCTTTTGTGCCAGCAAGGAAAATTTGGGTACAGTCTGCCAGGGCAGAACTGCTTTCAGATAGAGACTTGTTGAATGCGCAACATTTAACAGAACAGGTCAGTAACTTATCCCATCTATTCATTTCTTAATTCTTTTTAACCTCAGATAAACAACAAGGCCTGTGGGACAGTGAACGTGCCACTGCAGGTGTCCAAAGATCCTGAGCGGGTGAAGCAGTTTATTGTGGAGAGCTCGTTCGGACAGAAGATTCTTGGCGAGCGCAGCATCAAGAGAGCCATCCTCTCCCCCAGGACCGCCCTCATCAACTTTCTCATTGATGAGTGATGTTTGGGCATTCACCGCTACTTTCGCAACTGCTAGACGATGGTGAATGCCTGTCAATCAGTGACTCAGCACGGAGAAAGAGACAAAAGAGGTGGACTTTTATATAAATTAAGACAAAGTGAAAGTATGTTTACTGTCAATGAAAATATTGTATTTATATCTTGTTTTTTAATAAAAGATTCAAGAAGCAGTTGGGCTTCTAGTTTCTTAAAAAAATTCCCAAAGGGAGATTTAGCACCTGTTTCTGTCTGCTTCAGATCATCCTCCCATTTAGTTAGAGCTTCTTGACAATCACACATGAGCACAAACACCACTTTAGATTCCATTCATCTTTCAGATTCCCCTTTTCTCCCTTATCAGTACTTTCAGCATCACACCTAAGTCCACAACTGCACACGTGTCTGCCTGTCTGCTTGGCATCTCTGCTGATAAACGCATTCTAGATATGCCTTATTAGTGCTTCAGCAGTTGTATATCTCTACCTCTGCTGCCGCTTTTAGCCGCAGATCTCTTCTGCACAATACACAGATACACGTTTAGCTTCTGGCCATGCCACTGTGCTCCATGAACATCAAAAGGTTTATTGGAGGTCACTAAAGAGCCTGATATGGTTGGGGATTTTTCAGATTACCACTGTATCACGGGGGTTCCTTGCTGCACCGTGCCTATTCATCAGCTCGGTGTCTCTGTCTCAGCATTGGGCTAATGTGACTCAGCCATCAGTGCTGTTTTAGCAGAGCAGCAGCCGCACTGACATGTATCCACTGGGTGTGTGTACACCCAATGGCCTTTCTTTAAAGGTTTGGTGAGTAAGCACTCATTTGATATGTACAAGCACTCAAAGTGCCCACGTCACCTGTAAACCAAGATTTTCAGTAGCTGCTCAACAAAAGCCTCAGATTTTGTCTGGTATCAGTGTTTGAATGAACAAGAAGGAATGTGATCTCTTTGAAAAGTGAGATACATGTGTGGGTTTTGCAAGGTCAGCTTCCATTTGAGCAAGTGCTTTTATTTTTATAGAATCAGATGGTCAGCTGGTTACTGATGAAATCATGCTGTGTCACGTTATGTAAGGTAATAGAGGGTTTGTTTTTCATTAAAACATGAATAAAAGGTGAAGATAGAGGGGGAAAACAGAGCATTCCTCACTGATTCCCCTAACCCCTTTTCCATTTTTCTATGTTCTAACTCTGACCATCAGGTGACAGGAAAAGGCTCACAGGAAAGACAGAATAACAGGAAGAGAAACCAGGAATAAGAGGAGGGGAGCAAAGCCAACACTGTGTGATTCTCTGTATTGTCTCAGATTCTGTGAATTTGATCTCAACCAGCTGCATTTTGTCTTCTGTCAACTCATTTTTGTGTGCCATTTTATCTTTCACACTTTCCGACTGGCTGTATGAAATAGATTAACAGGAGGTATTTTTTAACCCCTGATGTCTTCCTCTTTTTGTGTTATTGCTGCAGTATTTCACATCTTCCGATCCGCTCTACTTGCTAGTAACACCAGCTAATAAACAGGTCTGAACCTGAACTGGCCTGTACAATAAACTGAGGTTGCAGAGTCATTGGAAAGAGCGACGTTGTAGTCATTTTAAGTGACTGGCAGCAATGCTAGGAAACACCTCCCAGACTGAAGTTACCACACAATTGAATGAATAGATAAGTAGGATAATGCTGAACTGTGTTTTCAGCAAAATGAGGTCTGAGCTGAACTGATGCATTTCTTCTAATAATTAATGTTGTCACCAACAACCCTTGGAGTCATTTAACACTTTTAGTCAGCTCTGCAGTTTCCATGACTACTAGGATTATTGAAAAGGCAACAGAATTCAACTATGACTCATTTTCTCTTCAGACTACAGTCATCGTCGTTCTTACACATGAGATGTACAGCATGGATTTTCTTTGAAAAGTTAAAGAAAATCACTTCCCTTTCTCTTGAAAAACTGTTGGTAAAAAAAGAAGGGTGGAGTGCACAGCAGTCACAGTCACCCTCCATTGCACCAGTTGAGTCCCTGGACTGGGCTGTGTGTTCTCACAGGGGGAACGGAGTACTGCCACAGCTCATTATCTTGAAGGCTGACCTCAAGGCTGGTAATGTGGTCATCCATGGATTTTTTTTGTGTTTGAGCTCATTGTATAAGCAGGTTTTCACTAGTCCTTTAATTGGTTTGGGGATAAAGTGTGAAGGCACCACACTTGCCAAAGGTATTCATTTATTTGTTTTTCCGATGCTGTCCTCAAGAACACTCACATCTGTCTCAATATATACATTTATGTTTGCATAAACTGTTTGTAGTCCTGACTGTAGATACAGTTGTATAAAAGTAACATATAGGTGTGGGCAATTATTATTTTCTCATGCACTCTTCTTATCTGCCAGAGCTTTTGAATCCATCCATTTCTATCCATTCAGAACATCTGTTGTCAAGCACTTAGCCCACAGTACTGCAGCTGCTTCAAAGTAAAAGCCAACAGCTGCTGCCCTATTTGTATTTTACTTAATTTTGCAAATGCATATGCTTTTATACAAATCTTCATTATAACAAACCAGCTCCAAATCAACAGTCTAAGGATAGAGGGAGTTGGTTTTTTTTGCAGATTGTGTAGCCCTTTGAGATAAATACAACTGACATGACTGATTGTTTGAATACTGAAAAATAAATTTCTTCTCTGTATCATTGCAATTTGTTAGCCTTTAATGAGGTGCTACGTTAATTATTATAATTAGTGATCTCAAGTTTTCCAAATCTCCCGTTGTTACGCACGTTTGAATCAACCTAACTTCCTTTAACTACCACCAGGAGATAAAACAGGAAGTAATTGCATTCTACACAGTTTTAAATTTGAAATCAGAAAGACTATCCCTAATAGAGACTGCTTTATGTAACTTGCTCAAATGTATCTTGGGTCATGCACATGGCTTATGGCATGCCTCCAGCTTTTTGTAAGAAGTGTGTTAGGAAATGCCAATATATCACAACTTTTTATCTCCTGCTCCATTCATTCAAATACTAACTTCCACCTTCTCTTTGAATAACACCAGTTTGCATCTAACTGGGGGGTTTACTATAACACCCTGCGCTGTGACTATGTGTGACAAAAAGTAAAGCAAGATAAGCCTATTGCTTGAAGAGAATGCTGCATAATGGTGACTGTTTCTCAAACATACAGATGGCTGTGCATTATAAACCTTCTGTTGTAATAACACAGCCAGCAGCAGTGGCAGCAGCAGCCAAGAGGCCCCCCTCAATATACTAGCTTCATATTGTTTTCAACTGGGCTGTCAGACAATATATGGACACTCAGGCTCCAACTAGGACACAAATAAAAGGTGTTCCTATGTGTTTGCTGGGAGCTTGAGCCAGCCAACACACATATTCTTTCCATACAGATTATGAGTCCATCCTATTGTGTATTGAGGGGCACAGGCACTGTAAATAGCCCCCCTCAAAAGCAACAAGACAAAATAGTAGTTACCTGGATGTAACTCCAGTTCTATGAGTATGTGCAAAGCCCGTTAGAGGGCAGAGCACATACAGTACTTCAAGGACATGGGTTTACACCATACGAGTTGATTCAACAGGTTTACTACTAGATTGTTTATGAGATGCGGCAAACTTTTAAAAAAAGCTGTGTCAGAGTGTGACAGGTCTTTCTGAATGTACTTCCTTAAAGTAGTTACCCATCCCCCATTGGCTTAAATTTCTTTTCCCTCCTTTCTTAGCATAACTAAACCCAAGCAGTGGTAGATTGGCAATATCACACTGTAATAAAGCTCCATTACATTTAAAAGTTCTGCATTAAAAGTGTTAAGTAAAAGAAATTTTTATTTTTAAAAAATAGACCTACTTGGACAATGAAAAGTAATAGTTCCAAATGTGAAAATGGCTAAATAAGCTAAGTGTTGTACTATCATAATATTATTGGAATAAAAGTATTGAAGCATACAAGCTGGTGGAGCCAAAATAGTAACTTAAAATAGCATGTTGTTGGGACAGTTTAATATTTTAGTTTGGTAAGCTAAAATAAAATTAGCTAAGTTAACTGTCAAATACGGTGAAATCAAGTGTAGGCCTAGTAAAAAGTACAATATTTCCAAAGTAAAGGAGGCTACCTCCAATTTTTACTTGTGTTTAGTAGGATACTTAGCTAGGCTTCTAGTTAAATTTCTTGTACTCCCAGCTCACCCTTTTATTTTAATGGAGCAAAGGGAACATGCTTAAGTGTTTTGCTGAATCAAAGAGAAGCTACTGAGTCAACAATGTTAACTCTGAACTGGATATTTTTACATAACAGGATGTAAGGGAGCGGATAGATATCTGCCTCCAGATTCTGCTATTTTGAGACAATTGAGACACCGGTGGTTAAATGTAAGCAAACGTCACTGATCTCCACTTTTACTCGAGGCTCAATTTGAACACTGCACCTTTAAAAACACAGTGTTCCCTGTTTTCAGTCCAAACTGTCGACCGGTGGCCACGTAACGTGCTTCAACGGTTATCCCTTGGTCTAGTCGTTAACGGTAGACTACTTTTATCAGTTAACCGTATTGAATTTAACGACATATTAGTTATTTTAACTACTTAAATAACTTTCTTGTTGACAGAAGTGCGGAGGACAAAGTTTTGAATGAAGGTTCCCCGCTGGGGCTGTAAGCAGGAGGTGGGGGCAGTTCGCGGGGTCGTCCAGGCTATCGGATCTGAAATCTGCTCACATTCATAACCAGACAGACGGCGGCTTGTTCGGGACAGAGCTGAACTGAACAGACGGGGCAGTTTCACCGAGGAGGACGCGGAGTTTTTAACTCTAATTCTTGACGCCGGACGATAAAAAGAACTGGAAAGTTTGAAATAAGAGAAAAGTTTCATCCTGTGTCCGGACCCTCGTCTCCTGTCCAGACTACGAGCGGCTGGACTGCAACGTTAAGCTAATAATTCACTCTGGAAATATCAGTCGTTTACAGACTTGTGATTTAACTAGCTAGTTAGGCTTTAGCCTTTAATTATACTTACGTGTTACTTTTCTTAATTGAAGCTGAGACACAAAGTATCTTCATAATGGATAAATACGAAGATTTAGGACTCGAGGCGAGTAAGTTTATCGAGGACCTAAACATGTATGAAGCATCCAGAGATGGTTTATTTCGAACGAGGAGGGATGCAGGAAACAACCCCGACTTTGAAGAGACACGGAAAGTTTTTGCCTCTAAAATGACTAAAATACACATGCAGAAACAGCAAGAGGAGATTGCCAAAAACAACCAGGCCATGAAGATGAATGGTGGCCACAACAGCACATATTACACCAAAGACAGACCGCCCATCAATAGTTACAGGCAGCCGTGTGAAGCAGCAGCGAAGCCCCCGATACTCTCTGGCCCTGTGCCGAGCACCACGTCTGGCAATCAGTACGCGCAGTTTGACGGCCAGAAACACCACACAGTTATTCAGTCTGAACTTCCAGTCGGCAGGGCATATGGCTACGGAAACAATTACGATAATAAGGAGCGCTCAGAGCCACATACTCCCCCCAACCCAGGAAACGCGTCTCATAGCGCGCCCACACATGCTCGTCACCCGGTCATCCAGTCGGCTCCCTGGGCCCCATCCAGAGAGAGCCAGCTTTCCCCAGCTTTGTCTGGATCTGGGGGCAACAGTACATCTCAGCAGCACCCCCAGTCTGCACCTCCCACTGCCAACAGTCTTCCACTCCAGCAGAATCAGGCTGTCACCCCGTCTGTAAACCTGAGCCCACCCTCATCTGCTGGGCCAGCCATGGGCTGGGCTGGAGACCCCTCTGGCTCAGCCAAATCTGACCTCATCCATGCCCTGCCTCTGAGTGCTTTCACAGCAGGAGCTGAGTTCCACATACAGCAGCCCTATACACACTCTGCAGCGCATTATACACCATCTTCTCCTAATTTGAGACCCTCGACCAGCCATAATGGTCCTGCTGCAGCGTCCTCGCTCCTGCCTGCACCTTTTGAAAAACCTATACCCAAAACCCAGGTGGCATCGGCTGCCTTGATCCCTGGCAATGTCTCGAGAAGCAGCAGCAGCCAGGGTCAAGGTCAAAGCCAAATACCCATCTGTGGACATGCCTTTAGTGCTGAAGCTGATGTCCTGTCCTCCCCCAAGCCTGTCTATCAACCCTGCGAGTCTCTCCATGCGCAGGCACCTGAACAGGGGCCTTCAGCAGCTGAAATAAAGTTAGAAGCCCTCAACAATCGGCTGGAAAGAGAGATGGATACCCAACCAAAGGCTGATTATTTTGGTAAGACAGTTTAGACTATCTAGCATCAACAAGGGGCTTCTGTCAGTTAGGCCACTGCTTTAAAACCAACTGAACAAGAGAACCACCCAACCACAGTTCAGAACATAAATCTACTTGTTTGATTTTCATCACATTGAAATTCACTACACATGCACACACTGTCACCCTTTGTTGTCTTTCTGTGTTTCCCTTGTGTGTCTGTGTGTTTCTGTAGCTTAATCTGAGGGCTACCCAGTTGTCTTAAGTCTTTGTTTGATGGCTTTCTTGATGGACTTTGCTGAGAAAATAGCTGAATTTAATAGTCAAATGCTGTAGGAGGCATCGCTCTTCTTTTTTTCTGTGGAATCTTCCTTTTATAATTTTTTAAAATGATATATTGTCTTGCCCTCTTAGCAGCTGAAAAAAAAACCTTAAGCGGTAAAAGGTGTGTCCAAGGCCAGAAAGTAGTATGTTGCCCTCTTCTCCCCTCCCAGAGATTTAATGATTTAATGAGGCAACATTGATGACTAAACTCATTAGTTGGACCTCCATTGCTTCTGTCAGCTCTGTGCTCCATTAACTCTGTGATGTGTTGTAATGTTGCTTCCTGTTTGACTGGCATTTATGATGTCATTACTACAGACCTGTGCTTGCACATTTTTTTCATGACTCTTTATGAGCATGCTATACATGCTTGTGCAAGTGATGAACGTGTGCACAGGGACAATGATAATGAACAAGAACACCTTAACCCTAACCCATTTGGGGTTGCATTAGGAACAAGAAACCATGACTGTTTAAAAAACCAACCAATTGTTTAAAAACCAATACATAAAAAACAGGATTCAAGTTTAAGATAACAATCAATACACAAGGTCACTGGCTGAGAAACAGAGGTAGGGAGGGTTGTTGAAGAATGTCCATCATCAGCAGAATACTCTGGGTTCTATTCCCCATACCACTGCCTGTAGCATTTCAGCTGCTCTATCTGGACTGTAGGAGCGCTATCAGGAAATTAGTGCAACATTTAAAAAACACATGCTTTGCTGTGAGGGTCAGCTGACAGGCTGTTGTAGATACAGTAGATACAGTGTGTTTGTTGCAGAGGAAGCTGGTGCTCACGTGTTGGCCAGGTGTTTGGAGCCAGGGCCATTCATTAAAAAGCGGGATGTCCCGCTCTGGGAAAGCAAGACAGTGAGAGAAGAAGAGCGTGAGATGGGTGATATCGTGTTTGAAGCCACAGTGCACACACACACACACACAGGAATTTCCAGCTGGAATGTGATGATTGTAATTCACAGCCTTCCTCAGCCCCCCTGGTGTGCTTATATTGGTGTGTAAGGGAATATGTTCTGGCATACCTCACTAACACGACAAGGCTTACAAATAGAACAGCAACGTGAATATTACGGCTGTGTGGGAGAAAGGTGGGAGAGCACAGTGTTTAATCAGCAGAAGTGTTGGTTTTAAAGTAATACAATATATGCCTTTTTTCGCACACACATTCCCACTTAGCCCACACACTGTTCCTGTATGGAGTTTTCCACCAGACCATGGCTCATCCTCTGAGTCATGCTTCCATGCCAAAAAAAACTTGTGTAGGCTAGTTTTTTGACAAAACTTAAGTTTCATCATAGAAGACCTCCATAGTTATGAATAATATAAGTATATGCAGACTTGTTAAGCACTTTTTTGTATATTGTCATAATTGTAGATCCCAGTGAAGATTGTCGGGCTTGAAAGGATTCAATATAATGTGTTTTTAAAAGTCTCTGCCAGTGCCGTAGTGGTTTTTAACCAAATGTGTGAGCTGTGTTCATACGCAGGGTTGGGATTCATCAGAGTTCCCCGCTTTACACCAAGTGCTGATTGGCAAAACTGCAGCTGGAGGTTCAGGGAAAGTGAGTCCAGTGCCAAATGGCTGCACCAGGGGAACGCTGAAGAATGTCGGAAGGAAGAGAGCAAGGAATTTTAGAAATTAGGTCTTAAGATGCAAAGGGGAGACAACTTTAGAGGTGCCTGCGGTGTAGCTGAATGGACGAGTAGACTAACGGAGAGATTTAGGGACAAGTTTGTGGATGCTTCTTTGTCCTTGGCCACAAGAGCCTGAGAGGATACAAGATTTATAGACAAGTTTATCCAAGAGGGGGGAAGTGGTGGGGCTCCCAATGTTCTGCCTCCCCTCTTCCTCTGACTTTCAAACACACACACACACACACACACACACACACACACACACACTATCATTGAGGCATTTATGTTGTGTTAATGGAGATATTTATCCCATCTGGCTGTTGAGTGAAACTGTCTTAACTCTTCCCAGGGAATCTTGGCTTGTGCTCTGGCAGGCTTTTGGAGGCTGGTGTGTGTGTGTGTGGTGGTGTGTGTGTGTGTGTGGTGTGTGTGTGTGTGTGTGTGTGTGTGTGTGTGTGTTGTGTGTGTGTGTGGTTGTGTGTGTGTGTGTTGTGTGTGTGTGTGTTGTGTGTTTGTGTGGTTTGTGGTGTGTGTGTGTGTGGTGTGGTGTTTGTGTTGTGTGGTTTGTGTTGTGTGTGTGTGTGTGTGTGTGTGTGTGTGTGTTTGTGTGTGTGTGTGGGGGTGGTGTGGGTGTTGGGGGTTGATCCTCTCATGCACTTCAATGTCTGTTTGTCCAGCAGTATCTGACTGAATTTAATATGCTATGGCATGTGAGGTGTCTGGGTGTGCGGTGGTTTAAGTTAATAAAATAGTGCCATAGGTGACAGCATTCAGCAAATTTTAGTAATAGAAAGTGAGATGGACATACTTTTGCTACTTTAAAGTTGCATTTATATCATGTGGTGGATCTTTTATAGATGGAATTTAGCCAGTCTTTTAGTAATAAAGTTTATCTTTTGATTGCTCAGTCTTGTAAAGTTTTACTTAATGATTGGATTGCTTAGGAATAATTGGAGAAGTTTTAACACTACTAGCACTGCTACTCTAATCTACCAGCACAGAACACAACTTCTACTATCAATCCACTCGACTTGACAAGTCTAAATAGTCAGCTGAAAGTATCAGATACAAAAATGGTTGTTAGCGTACATCAAACAAAAAAGCTTGGGAACCAAAGCTGTAGGAGACACAACTCCATCTATGAAATGTTTTGCTTCATTTTCAGTGAATGAGATATGATGTACATACATTTGGTCCTTTTAATTTTTTTCATGTTGTTGTGTCATAGATGAATCTGAAACCTAGCTGTTGAAGTGATACTACTCAATAGCTGCTGCAATGTGTAGCAAGGGGTGCTTCTTCAGTAAGTGGCACATTGGCCTTCAAGCAGCCATCTACTGGGAGTTTTGACAACTGGGAAAGGTGTGGGGGGTGAGGAGGGGTGAAGTTTTGGCTACATGTTTTGCTTCCCCTTCCCCCACTTGAAGCAAGCAGTCAGTCCCCTGAATAATCACACTGTTTTTGAATATGGGACTCTGACCAAAAGCAGATTTGTAGTGACCCAACCGACAAGGAGGTTACTATGAAAACAAGGACTTTTCGGTCCCAAATAGGAAAAGAAAAAAATGAATGGACTTTTACTGCATTTGTGTTTACATGGAGCATACAAATCAGCTTTTATAAAATTAATGACAAATGTCCTTGGCCCTGTGTCAAATCTTGGAGAAAAAAAATCCTGAAAAAGCATTGCATACTGTATTTGTATAGTTGTTTCTTGAGAATCTTATTCCTGCTGTATTGTTTGTTCTCTGACTTGGATTGTTTGTAGTCAACATTTACAGATAAAAAACAGACCGTATATGACCTTTTACTCATTCATTTCAGTAGTTTGAGGGCATGACTACTTTATTGTGTTTTCATGTCAACAAAAAAGCTTACATAAGAGCAACATTCTTCTGCTTTCTAATAATATCCCTCTATTATCTCTAAATCTTTTTTCCAGCCATTGGGGTCCCTGATGATGTGTCCTCTGTTGCGGCATTAGGAGACGCTTTAGTTGAATTATCTATAACTCAGTTGTATATTGCATTGCTGAAAGTCTATGAAGAGAAACATTTGAAAGTTATTAAATGTTACAGTGTGTTTTTAGAGGACGCAGCCGCTAGTGTGTGTTGGGTACAGTGAAAACAGAAGTTTCTTTGTCAGTGTTCGAGCAGGACCATGGCTGGGCTGGGCTGGGCTGGGCTGGGCTGGGCCACGCTGTATTGCTGAGCTCTGTCTCCAGGGAGTTTTTCTATAAAAACATACACGCATAAATAGCCACATGCACACACATCCTTGCACTAAAAGAGAAGCTCAAGGTCTTGCTTTCACCTACCATCAATGCTATCACCCCTTCTGGTACTGAAAGGTTAAATCATACTGTATCTGATTGATTTAGCAGATTTACCTATATACTGCCAGTAAGCAGTGATAGGGGTTGTCACTTGTCACATTTGTCAGTTTGTCATGTCATGCCATGTCTTAGAGTGCATGCTCAGAGGGAGAGATAAAGATTGGCAAGAAAGTGGTGCAAAAAAAAATAATACAGGTCTCAGGAAAGTAGTGTTGCTTCCTAAGCAGCTCCAGATAAAATAGGTTGTAGATTGATCACATGTAAACCCTGCTGTGTTTACATGAGCAGTCCAAAGTCAAAGGAGAGATTATGTAATACTGCCTGCCTGGCATGCTCACATGGAATTTGCTTTTTTTAAAGGCCTGAACTGGTATTCTTCACCTAATGCACAGGGTAGTTTTTTTAGGCTTTTATCTTTCTTTTACATTTCTCTCCGCACATACTTTGTAAATCTAGTTGGCTTGGATGAGTGGATTGATTATTAGTAGACTCTAGTGTCTTGATATCAAGCCTCATCAACTGTGTGTTTAGTTAGCTCCAGAAGGAACATTTAGATTTTTATCAAAGTCTTTATTCTCAGTCTCTGAGCCAAGCCAAATAAGCAAATCGGGATATATTTCAATGATACAGCCCGCCAGTCAGCTTCTTGACTTTTTTGAAGTGATTTTTTTTTTTCTCTCTCTCTCTCCATTGTTTTTGTTTGGTTTAATCTGGATTATAGTCTGCACAACACTTTACTCCCCTTTATCTTGATACAATAAACTTGTGTCTTCATTTATATCTCCGATTCAGTGTGGATTGATGTAGTGTGTCTACATCTGTTTGTGTGTGTATTGATATTTGTGGAAAATGTGTCTCCCTGTGACTTTTCTGACTTGGTCATATGCTGTGTTGTTTTCCAGGAGTCTGTGTAAAGTGCAACAAGGCAGTGTATGGAGCCAGCAAGGCCTGCCAAGCTATGGGTAGCCTCTACCATGACAGCTGCTTCACCTGCAGCGCCTGCAGTAAGTACATACACAGCAAACCCTCACTAAGTCTTTCAAACACTTTCACCTTCTCTCCTCGGCCGATTCACATGTAAAGCTCATGGGACCGCTCAAGTAATAGGCCCTGTTCTCTCTTGAATTAAAAGTGGTACCTTCTTCTTCAGTCATTCACTCCCCTGAGCAAAAACACACAATTATTTAGGGATTACTCTCCTGTGCTGCCGGTGGTTGGTTTCTGGGTGTGCCAGTAACTCCTCCAGCCCACACAAAGACACACAAAGTAAGACCTTTTGTTGACCTAGTTCATCCATCAGTCAATAAAATAACTTTTAGTGTAGTTCAATACTCAGAGTGCATCCAATTCTTAAGTGGAGCCTTAAACTGAAATCACTAAAACCACAAATCATGTGTGCGATAGGCAGGGGTTAGAACCATTGGTGTACTAGTACTTTCGGCACCTGAAATGAAGCAATAATGGCTGGCAGCATCTTGTACTGGTTAGCTACAGGGTTTATTTATTTAGCAATACCTTGACAACAACAGACTACGGATGTAACGGTATGGAAATTTAAAAAAGTGTAACCGTGTTTATTATTTTACAAAAATACAGGCAATAAGCTTGTGAAAACTATTGGAAACTGGCTACTGAAACACTGGCCTGTTGTAGGGATACCGGTAAGAACTTGAACCAGAGATGTCTGACTTTGAGATCCAGGTAGATTTATTTACAACTCCAACGTGTTAAGTTAACTATGAAGTTGTATTTGATGTTACATGTGAAGTTGGATGTGGTGCTGAAATATAAGCAAATAATAATGCACATTAATAAGCATCTGACTTACTGTGAACATTATTTATTAAAACTAAATAGTATAGCCACCTCTACGACTGACCACAAAAATGGCCACTCAAGTCTATCAATAGCCTTCATTGCGTCCAGAGAGAGAAGTGACATTGGGGTCTTACTGTCCTCTGTTGCATTAACGATATGGCAAAGAAGGAATGGGCCCAGTCGTTCCCAAAAAGTTACACAAAAATTAGTGCGGATCCCATCAAAGCCCGGTGATTTTCATTTTTGCATATTCCGTACTGCCATCTTAGTTATTCTATTGTAATTAATTTGTATAAGTCAGCTGACTTTTTAAGACAGAATTAATTTAAACAAAGATGCGTGTGTTTGAACAAGTGGACTGTCGTGTCTGGGTGACCTTGTGTGTCAGTGTAGCATGTTATAGTGGACCACTCATTCAATGTTGCAGTTGTCAGTTCAGACAATTTACCTAACCAATTAGGTACAGCCAGGTATCAGTCAATGTTCATCACCCTGGCTGCACTGTCCCATCAATGTACTTGTGACCTTTAGCTTGCTGGCTAGACAGACGTGCACTTCCCTAGCTGAAGCATGACCTGGCTCTCTACTCCAACCAATTAAAAGCTCTGCTCCAGTTATCAGATGGTGGGTATGTGGAGTATGTGCGGCGCTGTGGTGACCTCTTCTCAGACCCATTATTCTGCAGAACCTTTTGCCTTGTTGGTTACACCCCCATATTTATGATTAACATTTACATTTACCCTCCATCCTCTGTGTTTATACATGTGTGTGAGAGCAAAGAGGAGACAGATTGTAGCTTAGAGTGAAGCTGATGTCTAAAGTGGGGAGGAGAGAGGAGTTTACACACCACATACCTCTCATAGCTTATGCCATGTGAGGGCGTAAGGGTTGTTCTTGATGTGAGTGGCCCCAAGGAAAAGTATCACAGCTGGGGAGGAATGCAGGCATAGGGGCCCTCAGTAGATCTGGTTGGGTGCAACTAGATGGGAATACAGCGCAGAATTCAGTGGGAGCACACCACTTACCACATGGAGCCAGCACAAAGGGATGTATTCATGCATGTGCCCACACAGTAAACAGCATAATGCAGTCAAATATACAGTGACTGTATATGAAGCATCCCTTCTCAATGTCCTCCATAGTCAATATGTCAAGTCATCTGTCATGCTTATTGAGTTGCCCTCACTCCACCAGCTGCACCAAGGTGTCTGAGAGCCAGATGAACGTTCCTGATGTCTAGAAGAACTCTGTCTAAGAGGCAGATCTGGGATTCAGTTCTTTGCTGCGGGGGGCGGGGCTAATGATTGACTGTATACGAGAAGTTAATGGTACACCCAATTCCAGAGATTAAGCTCAAATTTGTAATCAGGGGAACTGGTTTACACATTAACCAACTCAAATAATCTGTGGGAATCAGAAAAGAGTGAAATAGAAGGAAAAGGAAGCAATTGTCTCTCCTTAAATGAGACTGGTAGATAGATTGAAGAAATGGTAGAAATGACTTGACAACTATATGTGCCTTCCTGATAACCACATTCTGTGTATTTTTTGGATAATTATGTAATACTAAAGTGGCAGCAGTACAAGGTGTGACTTGAGTTTGTAAGGTACAGTGATACACAGGCCCTCTCTCAGATTTGGCTTTCATAATATCAGCCCCTTATACCAGCCAGTCAGCAGGCTTTGGAGAATTTAAACAAGGATCGGATTGGTCCTGAAACCACTGGTATTTTGACATCTGGTGGTTAGATTTTCAAGACCTTGACCAAACGTCCCAGGTGCTGTTCACAGTCAGAGAAATGTATTCAGACTACTAAAAAACTTCTTGTAAATGCAGGGAAGATTTTTCTTTGTAATTTAAACATACTTTGATCTCTTTAGAAGGTTAAGTGATGAGACCGAATCTCAGAGTAAAGAGTCTACAAATGTTAAATTAGTATTAAAGAGATGTGGCTTTGTTTGCTGAGATGTCTCACTTGAGTAATTTACTCATAGGTAAGAATGGGGTTGAGGCCCGATTAGGAAGCCATGGCAGGGTCAATGTTAACTTCTTATTTTCTGAATGGGGTTACATAAGGGAATTCATAGAATGTTTTAATTAGAAAATGGCCTCGTGTTTTGTTCTGTCCCTTAGGTATTTTACATTTTTATGAAAGTACAATAGTCACAGTTCTTTCCGGTGCTTTTCAAATAGTCAGCCCTGACTCCTGACTTTAATTAAGCTCTTATCTTTCCTTCCCTCTTTGACTCACTGGGAAAAAAGACAGGAATGTGAAGAGGAGGAATTGCCCATTATCTCACTTTCATTCCCTTCATCCTACCCTCCTTCCTTTAGGGACACAGTTCCAAGACTGTTTGTCTGTAATTGTCCAAGGCCAGCTCCACACCTTGGCCACATTGAAATGACTCGTCTCCTCCTCCTAAGTTAGTTATTGTGTTAGCCTTGTCCAGAACTTGGTTGCGTGACCATTATTATTCTATTAAAGTAAGATCATGTAATTGTGAATAACTGGTTTAGAGAATGCCATGTGCCATTGATATAAAAAGACTAATCATGAGGTTTAATTCAGGCTTATTTGAATCTATTGTCTACTGATTTTAGTAGAGAGGCATAAGGTCAGCCTCTTTGGCTGAGCTCTTTTTCTCCACTGCTAGACTAAGATAGTACATGACACTGTGGGGTCCCTGAGCAGCTCCTTCAGCAGCAGACTGATGCACCCACGGTGTAAGAAGGAGAGGTATCGCAGGTCATTCATCCCCGCCGCTGTCAGACTCTACAACACCTGCACTGAACTGATACGTTGGTAGTTTCTGCTCTGTTTTCATTAATCCACACACTCTGTATAACTTTATCTGTATTTATATTTTCCGTTACAAGTACTTTTTTCAATATTATTATGGTCACAGGTGAATATAACTTATATTATGGTTTACCTGCTTTCGCATTATCACTTAATTAGATATTCAACTAATTTTAGCGTCACTACAACACTGCAATGTTGTTCTTGTACTATGGCAACTGCACTTTACTTTACCAATACCTCTTGTGACGCCACTTCACTTACTACCTACTTTGCTTCAGTCTACCTTTCTGCACATTGTCTATTGTTTACCTGTTTTCTTGTGTGTTATTGTGTGTTGTGTATTTGCTTTCATTGTAGAGAATTGCTGCTGTAACAAAGGAATTTCCCCGTTGTGGGATGAATAAAATATCATCTAATCTAATAGTAATGCTCTTCACATTGTAGGATGATTTATTGGTAGGTTGATCTTTGTCTTGGGGGTGAAATATTTGATTTTGATTTGATCTGAGATACTTTATTGATCCCAAGGGGGTATATTACATTACACACAGGCCTGAAATACACATGCACAAATAGGACCTATACATGCACTTATGGTGAGATGTTACAGTGCAGGGACAGTGCAACCCTCTGGTTCCCAAGCCAAGCTGTGCTACTGCTGCCCCACAAATAGGATAATGACTTCATTGATAAACCCTTTGGGGATAAAAAAACAAACAAACCTACAGACAGGTTTGCTGTTAGCTAATCAAAGTGCTTCTTTATGTGGACACAAATATCATCATCAGAATTTGGCAACATTGCCCTTGATGGCATAACACCCTCCCCCACAATAGCTACCACAATATGAAGGTAGGTTGGTATCTCCTAGTCCTACTATCCTGCAGCGAAGAGATGTAAAACGCTGAGAACTTTGGGCTGAAACGCATCTATTCAATTCAATTCAATTCAATTTTATTTATAGTATCAATTCATAACAAGAGTTATCTCAAGACACTTTACAGATAGACCACACTCCAGAATTTACAAGGACCCAACAGTTCTAGTAGTTTCTATCTGTTTCCTTCTTCTGCTGTGCTTTTTGTGAGTGCTGACAACTTAATTTACCAGTTGTGGGATTTTCGGGTCGGCACCAATTATACTCTAAAGACATTTGATATGAGCAGACCAGTTCTTTTGTTTGAACAATGAAGGGATGTGCCAACATTTTTTTCTTAATGCTGTTGACTTGTTGTCCATGTTCTCCAGAAATGGATCTAAAGAAAGCCCTGTGTTTAAAATGTCCTTGACTGGGGTTATGCCTATGACCTCCTTTCTTCTCCATCTTAAGAATAAAACTGTGAAATTCCTAGTGGCTAATTGACTGTGTGAGACTGTCTGGATACAAGCAATCAAGTAAACAGAGCATGATATGGAGCATGGGTGATAAAGAAGGCTCCTGTTCACCAAGGTTAACCCCTGCTGTCCCCTCCCTCACCTCCCCACACAGAAAATGCCAGGAATGTTTTCTCTTCCTGTGGGACCTGGGCAAGAATAGGTGTGTGTGTGTGTGTGTGTGTGTGTGTGTGTGTGTGTGTGTGTGTTGTGTGTGTGTGGTGTGTGTGTGTGTGTGTGTGTGTAAATGCTTATTTAGATTAGTTTTTATTAGTATTCATATATTAGTTCTAGTGTTAGTTTAAGTCTTTTTTTTAACATGGTTATTTGTCAGGGACAAGATTAAAAAGGGTCAAAAAAGTATTGTGTATAAAAACTCAACAACATACAAATTTAGAAATACCAGGGTTAGCTTCTGTTTTTTTTGGGGGGGGGGGGCTTGTTTTGTTATCCTTTAGCTTATTAAGGTAGCCTCCTTGTGCGCACTTCTCAAATGTACTTTCAATTTGTGGGATATACATATTTTTGTAATGCCTTGTTTTTTATTTGATTTTCAGTTAACGTTTTTTCCTACCTAGTTTATGTTATTTAGTTCTTTTCGTTAAAGATTATAACCTTGGCGTGCGTGCGTGCGTGTGTTGCTATAAGAAGCCAGCTCCAGACCATACAACTATTAAAGTGCACAGACACCCACCATGTGGAAAGACACCAGAGAGTAACAAAGAAGAAGAATAGCAGGTCACTGTAGGTCTTGGCCTATGGTTGCCATGAAATCCAATAGAGCAGTGTTTAATTTGTTTCACCTGTCTAGTAATTCAATTTAATCAGCATTTTTCCCCACTGTTTGATCCAGATGTGTTCCTTGTTCTAACGCAACCCGCTTTGTGTCCCAGCAATATTATATTAAGACACCAGCACACCAGAGATCCGTTTGTTTGATTTATCCGCCCGGGATTCAGCAGGATATAATGAATATTGCAAGAGGGTCCATTACCTTCGAATGACTGTAATTAATCACCACACTCTTTATGCATTAGTGCTGTGACTGTTCTCATGGCTTTGCAAGATTTTCCAGAAAGACGTTTCACGTCTTCTTTATCTACTTATTGTAAAACAAATAAAACCTATTTCCCCCCTGGTGCATGTCCTGCTGTGTAATGCTCAAGTGAAATGATACAAATGTTTCTGTGTCTGTTTCCGCAGGTCGAAAGCTGAGAGGGAAGGCGTTCTACTATGTCGGAGGGAGGGTTTTCTGTGAAGAAGACTTTCTGGTGAGTGGTGAATACACAATCAATACTTAGTACACCTCAACTAAGGTATGTGGTCTTGTGACCTTTGTTGCATTAAGTTGACATAACACAGTACCTTTCTCATACTGAGCTGCATTCGCTTTCACCCAGTCCACATCTCTATTACACATCTCTCTGTATGATTAGCATGAGAACATCACTTTTTACATAAATCACCACTCATCAGGTGTACTTGACACACTTCAATGCAACCTACAGTATAAGCAACCTGTCAGCCTTCAACTTAAATACAAATATCTGTTTGAGACGTTGACCCAGTTTCTCACATCTAATGCAGCCAATTCATATCAGTTTCCTCCCTCGGGTGGGACTGGAAGGAGGTCAGTAACTGGAGAAGCTGCTTTGGTATGGTTTATTGGGTGGAGGGCGGTTGAGGCCATTCACACCAGTGCAGAATGACTGTATGCACATAAACCTTTAGTATGTATAATTTTAGGATGAAACAATACCTTTGATTGAACTGATGTAATTTCTAGCACGCATTTTCTAGTCAGTGTGCATGTTGTGTTCTCATAGGAAATTCCCCCTTTTCTGGTTGTTTCCAAACTCATCCTTGTATTCACACTGTGAGTAGTATGTGCGTGTTTACCCCAGGAGTATAAAACCTCATATGATTGGCTTTCCACCAAAAGCTCTTTTAGTTGTTCAATTAAAATCCAAATGTATATTTAATTTGCTCTGACTCCTCTCCCTCTATGTGCTGTTAATTACATCTGCTCCTCTGCCAGGCCTGTTAGTGTGGCCACTCCTCACTGACACTGCTCATACATATTAACACATAATGAGCTGACTGATTCAAATACTGCATCATTTAAATGCCAATCTCAGGAACCAAAACATAATGACTTTTGTCCACTATTCTACACTCCTAAAGTGCAAATTGTGCTGGTTGTTATGCGACGAGGGAAAGGAGTGATTTTAAGCAGTTTTAGGGAGGCGTTTTAGTACAACTACACATGCAAAACCATATAGGCTCCCTTGGGTTACGTCTAGGAGCCATTGTGGAGCTGTTTAGTGCTCATTCTAAAACAGAGAGTCAAAGATTTCAGTTATCCATTAAATCACCAAATTCCAATGACATCACTGTCGTCTTTTCTCTGCCTGTTGAAGTACTCTGGTTTCCAGCAGTCTGCAGACAAGTGCAACGCATGTGGACATCTGATCATGGACATGGTGAGTGTCTGTTACTTCTCTCCAGAAGTGTGTAGTTTTGAAATGAGCTTTCTGTGGGCACATCTGGATAAAGACTCATGAAGAATTGGCTACGCATATCTCTCTCTCTCTCTCTCTCTCTTTCTCTCACACACAGACACACAGACGTACACACACACACACATACACACACACACACACATACACA
>NC_045738.1:5241478-5248433 GCF_008692095.1 Etheostoma spectabile | reverse complement strand
ACACACACACACACACAGACACACACACACACACATCAAGGTTCCTGGGTAAAAACAAAACAGAACAGACACACACACAAAGCAGCATATGAAAGATTCTAGAAGACACAAGTTTATACTTTTTCCATCCAGCAGACTTAGGAAGGAGATGTCTTTGCTGTTTTGTGCTACCTTATCTTCACATCTGCACATCTAATATGCTGTATATTTTATAGCAGAAATATGTTTGACTTGATCACTGGGGCGTATTTTGCATGTTGTGTAATTTGTACACATACTTCTGCATGAAACATACTACATATTGGCTACTTTTGTGTTAAAGGAGAATTCGATTTCAAAATGTAGCTGTTTTTTTTTCAATTTGTAGTGCTGTCAGTAGCAAGACAAATGAAAACAATCAGTGATGTCTACACTGAATTATCCTTCTGCTAGATTTTTCACACCAACAGGCTTAAACAGGGGAAGTTTTAAATGTGTTTCTAGCCTCTAAATTTACTCAAAATGTAATTACAAGTGTCTACCGATGTGCAGTTCTTCCTTCCAAGTGAACACAGTGAATTTTACTGCAGTAGATGTGACAGAAAGGCATAAAAGTTGTGTTAATCGAGTAGTGTGGACTTCACCGGAAAAGAGGAAATAAACAGAGGTATATATTAACACAACTTTTATGCCTTTCTATCTCATCTACAACAGTCAGATTCACTGTGTTCACTTGGAAGGAATAACTCCACATGGGTAGACACTTGAAATGACATTGTGAACATGCTTAGAGGCTACAAACACATTTAAAACTTGCCCTGTTTAAGCCTGTTTGGTGCAAAGTCTAGCATAAGGAAAACTCAGTGTAGACATCACGAATTGTTTTCATTTGTCTTGCTGCTGACACCACTACAAATTTAAAAAAAAACAGAGCTACATGTTGAAATCGATCAGAGTTCTTCTTTAAATTTGTCAGAGAAGATATAATATGTTTATTTGTATATTTATTTAATTGTTACATTTTTGTTTGCTTTATTTAATAGTTGTGATTACTTGTTATGTGAGTACTTTGGGTGGGCTTATTCTTATCTTTGTCCCTTTCTCAACTGCTGTTATGACCCAATACGCCCACAGAGATCATTAAAAATTAATCTAATCTTAACGCAAGATTTTTTAAGAACAATGAATATTTTAATATGATTGGATACAAATAGTGAGGAAAAATTTGGTAGCAGTAGCAAACTGAATTAGAGTATTGATGTCCTTATATTCTTTACTCATTTCATTCTTTATAGATCCTGCAGGCCCTCGGAAAGTCGTACCACCCCGGCTGTTTCCGCTGTGTCATCTGTAATGAGAGCCTTGACGGAGTGCCCTTCACTGTGGACACTGAAAATAAGATATACTGTCTCAAAGATTACCACAGGTGAGTGTCACTCGTTACACAGTATTTCAAATGAAAACAAGCTCATGAACTGGATTTATGCTAGCTTAGCTTAAAAACACGTCGAGCTAAATGACAGCGCAGCCCCTTAACGTTCCCTGGCTCCTGCAGGATAATAATCACACGTTTATTTAGTATAGCAACTTTTACAGAACAAAGTCACAAAGTGCTTCACAAGAGTAAAATTGTATAAAAAAAAACAATAAAAAGAACAAGCAATAAAAAAAGAATTAAACAAAAATAAAAAAACAGTAAAATAAAACATAAAAACAAACTAAATTACAAACAGACAAGATAGATAGATAGATAGATAGATAGATACTTTATCCATCCCAAAGGAAATTTTAGACAAGGCCTATAGGATCTGACTGAGAAGGGTCGTCAACTGTTAGTCTTTCTCTCTCTGTATTCAGGGATGGGGGGGGGGTGCAGCCAGGGCTCCTCTTGTTCAAAGTCAACATTTTCTGTAAGGACCAAAACAGTTTATAAGTTTATAACATCTGAGTGAAAAAAACAAGGTTTTGTGTGTGAAAACATTTGATGCTGTGCCTGTTAGCCATTTGTAGAAAGACAGTTGCAGCCTTTCTTCTCCCTGCTGGGACGACATGTTCAGCACAGTCAGGCACATGGTCCACCACTGTCTGGCAGCTCCCACATGCTCTCTACACTGATGAAATCAGACAAGCCTTGTTGTGTGTACAGTATATATTTGACTTTTAGTCACAGTCATGCCAAACCACACTGAGAGGCCCTTTGTTATATTCCCTCCAGGTGCCAAACATGTGTGGGGAAATAATAAATTCATTGGCCATTTTGTTTTTCTACTGCTTTTTGGATTTTGTTGAATCACATGTGTGGGGAAAGCCAGCACATCTGCAAACCTGGCATCTCCTGGGTGGAATCGGAACCTTGAATGTAGTCAGAGCCAGGGCAGGGGAGAAAGAGAGGGAGGCACGACTGATTTATGAAAACATGTTTCTTTATGTTCTTGCAGGGTCCTGGCGCCTAAATGTGCAGCCTGTAACCAGCCCATCCTGCCCTCAGAGGTAAGCTAACAATCACCTTTATTTAGGACTGGGTCATCAAACATCATATAAAGTCTCTCTATATTATATTTTGACATACTTATTGATTTAGACAAGTGAACCTCATAGCAATATCATAAGTTAAACATTTCCAAAATTTGTCACAGGTGGAGATCCTTTGTTTTGAATGTACAGGATTTTAGTTTCGAACCGTTTCACTGTTTTTACAATAAAATGAATGGAATACTTCAGTGGATATAAAAACCCATTAATTTTAAGAAAATTGGCACAATACTAGCTTTGTCCATATTGCGTATGTAGAATATGTTTTGTTTGATTATGCTCTTGGCGGTGCCGTAGTTTTAGGATGAAGTGCTGTCAAAGCCCCTGAGACAAGAGCCAATTCAGAGGGACTGTAAAATGAATTCCAGCATGGTGTGGATGATCTGCTTTATACCTTTTTATTACATCTAGAAGTTGTTCACTTTAACTTGTGGACCTTCAACCACCAGGAGCTCAGCAGATTATACATTTTTATCTGCTCATATTTACTCAGTTATATGACCCAAAGACAGAACTTAGCTGTGCGATTAGCAGCTAGTTCAATATAGCCATATTTCCCCACTGGACTGCAGATCAAGATAGTGTGAGGCCATATATCTCTGGGCTCTGATTTGATGTGGTGTCAAAGAGGAGCGGATAGATAGCAGTGAGAAGGATGGTTCACACACACACACACACACACACACACACACACACACACACACACACACACACACACACACACACACACACACACACACACACGCAGGACATGCTGGCAAAAGCAAAGAAATGTCCAAAATTAGAGTTGACTTGGCTGGAATGCCCCCTCCCCTCCCCTTTGAGTAAGCAGTGAACCCGGTATTTAGAGGAGAGGTTGTGTGTGTGTCTCTGTGTGTGTGTGTGTCTGTGTGTGTTGAAGTAGGGGGATTTATGTCGTGCATTTATATAAGCTGCTGTTACAGATGTTCAGGGCTTTTCCCTCTCAGACTGATATTGTAACTATTGAAAGAAATGACTGAAAAAGAAACACCTCCTATCTGGCGGACAAAGAACGCATGCACGCGCACACTCACACACACATGTATGCTAGTATGATTTGTAAGTCCTATTTTGCTATTTCTTCTTTTCCAATAGTATATTAAAATAAAATACAGACAGTTCAGCTCTTGGCTTACATCTTGTTCGTCAATCTTTTTAAGCTTTTGTCACACTGCACAGAATAAGACAGTGGAGTGTCTTCTGGAGAGATTGGCTTCAGTTTTAATTTCTTTTCCAGGGGTCTGATGAAACCATTCGAGTTGTATCCATGGACAAGGACTACCATGTGGAATGCTATCACTGTGAGGTGGGTAAAAGAGCAACATCACAATTCTCATGCATGTGTAGTGGCTCTGAGCCAGGGACCCGCTGAATGGCTCATTAAGAGATATCATATGTTAATTACAGTCTTGGTGCTAATGACATACTGCTGAGGAGAGCAGGTATGCAACACCTCCTCATCCTTATCTCATCATTTTACTCAAGAGCCTCTTCTTTTTTTCCCAAAGCAAAGGCTGATTGACTCCTTGAAAATCAAAATCAGTGGGCTGTGAGGAGCAGCTCCCTGTTTAAGTAGTTTAACTATTGAGTGGCCATCCTGGTGGGTTTGTTTTTGTTTATCTTTCAAGTTGGTCAGAGGAGCATCTGACGTTACAATTTTGTCTCTGTAAACATTCCTTTCTTGAAACTTTAAGCCAAAAGGCAGATTAAGGAATCATTTATTATTTTCAGTATTAACAGATTTGAGATTTGCTGAGGAGTTTAAATCTTTTGAAATGAACCTGTTCTAAATGCCGTCTTTGCACACTTCCGAGGTAATTATTGCCGTCCAATCTGTCAGTGCTTGGAAATGAGGTCAGAGCAAAAATCAGACCAATTATCGTCCATTCTTTCATTTAGGATCAGTGGCTTACCCTTGTTCCTCCTTTGTGTCGTTCAGGACTGTAAGATGGAGCTGAATGACGAAGAGGGTCACCGCTGCTACCCTCTGAACGGCCACCTTCTCTGCCACTCGTGCCACCTGAAGCACATGGAGCCTGGCTGCCCCTCTCCCATCGCTGCAGCTGCCTCCTACTAACGCTACAGCGGGTGGAGGCAGACACCTGGTGGATTTGTGGAGGAACTGCCAATGCGTGACTGACAGCAGGAGTGGATATGTGCAATTCTTGTTGTAGAGGATTGATTAATACAATGCGTCAGGTCATGCTATGGTTTGAAGTGTATTTTTATAGGAATGTTACTGAAGTTACCATTATGCCTTAAGAGGTTTTCACCCAATATTAAAGTATTGTAATACACCAAAATTCTACTTTGAATACAGTGAAGCATTGCATTGTACCTGCTGCATGTGGACTTTGCAGAAGTGTTGCCATAGGATTTTTTTTATGTAAATACTAGTTAAATTGACTTTGTAAATATCTAAACAACTCATTTTAGATTAGGTGTACCTTTTTCACTTCAATCCATAAATGATCTATCTAATGGTTCTGGTTCTCATTAGCTAAGCTTTTGGAAAAATAATGATTCAATCATAGGATACAGTTTCTGCAGTTGGTGTGCATTTACATATGAAAAAAACATTGGCATTTAGCATTATTTTAAGGAGTCATAGCATAACAATCACACAGTGATTGGCTGTGTCCAAGCTCATCACTGATTGTTATGTTATGACTTCTGATGTGTTCATGCCGCATCAGCTACAGACAAATGGCGTTTCTCCAAACTAATGACTTCCTTTTTCAATTTTCACCCAGCTACAGAAAGTTTCAATTTTCTTCTCAAGGAGGTTATCGCACAGACACGGGGAAAGGCATTCATTTGTTGACCTGCACACAGAGACATCATTATGGCTCATTTTCCATATGCAAATTCCTGTATGCATTAAATATTTAAAAAAAGAACTTTAGCATGACCATTGCATAGAAAGGTTAAACAATGCCATTATCCTTCAGATTGATATGCCTGTGTGTGCTTAGGGCCTAACTAATATTATGATTTTTATTTTTTGTTAAGGGTGAGGAAGAAGGCTTCAGACAGCCATTTTTTGGCAAATGCTGTCTGTTCTTAGCACTTACAAATAGATTTGTGAGTTTTCTATTCACCCATGAAGAGGTTGGTATTAGACCTGTAGATCTATGTATTTTGTTACGTTTGCAAACTATGTATATTTAAAAAGGTATATATTGTAAGTCTATATTCATTTACTTTTGTTTCAGTTTGACTTTTGTGTGTAACCCCTTGAATACTAATTTGATTTTGCAGTGGGAAGCACAGTTTTGATTGCCTACCTTTGCCATCTAAATGTTAAGTTTACTGACTTAATAACTGCTTGTTATTCGAGAGGCTTATTTCATATGTAGATTAAGATGAAGAGCAAACAAACATATGTGCTGTATGTGTTGTAAAAAAAATATATTTAATAAATGCATTACAATAGGCTAAACTTTTCATTTTAATTTGGTTCTTTACAGTAGTAGTAGTTGTAGTAGTTGTAGTAGTAGTAGTACAATTTGCCTGATAGCAAACATATTTGCTGCTCACCAAGTTGTTTGTCCTCTACCTCTGTTTCTAAATGTATTCGCTGCTTTGAGATCGAGCTCTGCCTCTGGTGAGGTAGCCAACTACCCCTTTTCGAGAAACACGAAAAGATTCGAGCTAACCACAGGTTGAACCTAGACGTTTCTGATTCAACCTTTCTCTTAATTGTAACGTTACATCTCAAATCACAATATAGTTGAAGAAAACGAACGTGATATCGGCTCGTTATATCAACTGTTTCAGCATTTTTTTCTTTCAATGTATTACTTTTATTTGTCACATGACATCGTACAACGTACATTTCAGGTAAAATGTTATCCCTTCAGCTCTTTCAACTTGTGCATGATTCAAAGCAGAATATGTCTGTCAGATCGGCGCACAAAAAAAAGTCACCAGGTTGAATGGCACCGGCAATATGTTCCAGATAATAACATATTAATATTAATTAATAAATATTATTATGTTGATGCTATGTTCCAACCAACCCAGCCATGCTATGATATTCTGATCCGTAGCATGACGCGTTATCTCTGTAAATGATGGTCATGCTCGTTATTACATAAACATACAGCCTCTGATAAATTGGTCCACCCGCGACATCTGCTGTCTAAATGAGGGCATTGCGATCAACGGGGCTCGAATATTACATTTACTTTTTTTGTTAGATTATATGCCTTAAGAACGCCCCACAACATTCAACAGTCATCGTATTCTGACAGAAAAATGTCAATGTCAGAAAGTAATATTTAGTTACTTTTAAGAAATATACAGAAGTTGTTTTTCGCTTAAACTGAAATGTAACTGTCCCTTTAAGAAAGGGATATGACATCTTGCTTCTCCATGCGGGCCAGTGGCGCAATGGATAACGCGTCTGACTACGGATCAG
>NC_045738.1:5241184-5241468 GCF_008692095.1 Etheostoma spectabile | reverse complement strand
GATTCTAGGTTCGACTCCTGGCTGGCTCGTAATTTTTTTTCACTTGAACTGTTTGGTAAATCTACGTCTGAGCCGAAAGAGCTCTAGCCTTACTTAGAACTTCTTCTATATCCATATATACAGTGGCCCTCTGCTCCAAATGCTTAGAATAGATTAAATGCAGGTGTCAAATTTGCCTATGTTGTACAATTGTATGTGAAGGTTTTTAAAGAACACTTGGTTCCCCAAGCATATGTGTGTGTTGGAAGTAAATAACAATCAGGCAGTTGAAGTCAAACAAGGTA
>NC_045738.1:5240411-5241161 GCF_008692095.1 Etheostoma spectabile | reverse complement strand
CTACTGACTCATTAGAGATTCTCCTGTGAAACTGGTGATTAAATGTTCCAAATTCAGACTTCTGATGCACTCGTTGTAAATCTAAAGCTGGCAAGAACAGAACAATCCTGTATGCATTTTCAGTAGTTTTGCACAAATGAATCCTACCTAGCCACCAAGTTGAGTGCATTCATATTGAGCAATTTTTTTTTTTTACAACTGTTTTGTTTTGCTGTTACGTATTTTTTGTCTATTCTATTATGTACATTGCAATTCTCCCTTTACATTAAACATTATTCCTTCCAAACAGGAAACTTACTTATTGTTTAAAGTTTATGATACAACCATATTGTAAAAATATAGTAGGATTATGTACAATGTCTAACAATAGTTTAACTTAATCGGGCCAGCGGGTGGCGTTCACTTGTTGGTTAATGGAAGCTAACCTTAGCTATCATCATTAATTTTTGACGTTTGTTTAAAAACTAGTCAATTGTAATGACCTTTTCATAACCTGCTGGCATGTTCTCAATAATTGAACTTTTATTACATTACAACTAACGAATGAACTTCTCAAAAATGTAGCAAACAATGTCATTCTCGTTAGTGAAGTGTGATCTGGATGGTCAGATCTTGTTATACTGTATGGTAATGATGGGCAACGCAAGTGGCTCTCACATAATAAAATTGCTAACCAGACAAGTGACAGCATTCGGCATTCAAAGTTCGAATGACAAAAATTACGAGCCAGCCAGGAGTCGAACCTAGAAT
>NC_045738.1:5234724-5240401 GCF_008692095.1 Etheostoma spectabile | reverse complement strand
GTAGTCAGACGCGTTATCCATTGCGCCACTGGCCCGCGTGCTGAATAACGGATTTATATTTCCGAATTGTGCTTGGGCACATAGCACAACGTATTTAAAGACAGTTAAGTATATTAAGTGTATTTATAAAAATGTTCACCGCTTTATCTTGTATCGGAAGTGTGGAAGAACTGAAGTGGTTACATCTATTCGAAGCCGCCATCCTCCATTAACACCCTCGTTGCCCGCAATGCCCTTATTAGCCAGCAGATGTCGTGTCGGACTGTAAAATCCACTAGAGCTAACGGATTTTTACAGTCAACAAACACTGTTTCTCTATTTTATGTAATGATGGGCATCAATGATCATCAGTTACAGGAGTTTCATCTTTCATCTAGGAGGTGGAAAAAGCACTCAAATATTGTAAAGGTACCTTGATGAAATATTACTCAAGTAGGCCTACAAGTGAAATTATCTGACTTTTACTCGAGTAAAAATTATGAGTAGCCTAGTTAATTTAAAATGTACTTTAAGGAAAAGTTACTTAGTTACAAACTGTAAAACGGGAGGGGGGATCACTCATGTAGTGAAAATAGGACAAAGGGTCATCAAACATATATCTCTGCACATGTAATGGGACACAGCCTATTTGTTCAACAGAGACTTATTTTCACAGCCAGACTAGCAGCTACACACCAAAGTAGCAGTGTTGCCAGATCTTGCGAGACAAATACGCAACCAGGCCTGTGAAAAACAAAGCCCAAAATAAGCGACTTTCTACGTAGCCCCCTAAGATCCTGGAAGAGAAAAAATAATAAAAACTGTGTTACAATCCATGTAGACAGATTGGTAAACTGTACACATGGTAGGCTAGAGTTTATTATTTCTCCCCTGAGCTTAGGACAATGACCACAGGAGTAAGTTAAACCACCTTTTAACATTATTAACATTAGAAAACGATGGGATTTGAAATCACTTTTTTCACAGTGATTTTGAGTTGTTCCCCACGACGGGTTGAATCCATTCTTTCCTCCTTTTCTTTCTCCCAGTCTTGTTATATTTCTTCCCGATTTCACCCACTTTATCCCGGGCATTTATTCCTCCAAAAACTCTCTACAGTACACTCACCATTAATCGCTACTCGCGCATTTTTAACCAGAAAACAACAGACTGCCCTGCTCTGCCTTGATTGGTTGGTACTCGTTTCCATCTGGGTCAGAGCCAATTAGAAGCAGGATGGGGTGGGAAATAACGCTGCTGTCTATAGTGTTTTGGGGAAAGGGGCGGGATCGAGCGCCGGCAAGGACATGCTGTGTACAAGCCCCAATAAGCGAGAAGCCCTGACTGCAGAACCCGCAGACACGTTGAGGGGCGGGGGTAAACGTTTAACCCCGCCCCTCAACGTTTAACCCCTTTAAACTCTCCAGCATTTGACCTGTCATTTCATCGCAATATCAGAGTGAATTTAGCAGTATGCACCCACGCTTCGGACAGCCCTTTTTAGTCAAAAATAATGGAAGTAAGTGTGACTTTTATAGTTGTTTAGTTTTCAAAAACAATAAAAAAAGCTTGTTATGTCTATTTAATGTTCTGCACAAGTTGAGAAGCTGAGGTTCGGATGGAAGGCTAACTCCCTTCTTAACGCTAGCCTCAAGTAATCTGAAAGTGTGGAAATTATTTCCATTGAAGGACAATGTTCCAGTCGTTGTGTGTATGGACGGTCTCTGAATCGTCTGCAACCAGGAGATGAAGGAGAGCTCAGATCCAAACACCCAGCACATCTTGTCTCTGCCCCCCAGGCATAGCGCGGTTAGCGCGACCAGTGCAGGGGCTAGCGCCCATGACTCGCGTGTGGATGATAGCTGCTGTAGCTGCTTAGGTAGATCTGTCTTTAGTGTAGATCTGCTTTAGTGTAGATCTGTCTTTAGGTAGATCTGTCTTTCGTGTAGATATGTCTTTAGTGTAGTATGTTCAGTGTAGATCTGTCTTAGTGTAGATCTGTCTAGTGTAGAATGTCTTCAGTGTAGATCGTATGCTTAGTAGATATGTCTTCAGTGTAGATAGTCTTTAGTGTGATATGTCTTCAGTGTAGAGATGTCTTAGTGTAGATTGCTTTAGTGTAGAGATGTCTAGTGTAGATCTGTCTTTAGTGTAGATATGTCTTCAGTGTAGATGTTTAGGTAGATAATGTCTTCAGTTAGATATGTTCAGTGTAGATCTGTCTTTGGAGATTGTCTTAGGGTAGATATGTTAGTGTATATGTCTTCAGTGTAGATCTGTCTTAGTGTAGATATGTCTTCAGTGTAGATATGTCTTCAGTGTCGATATGTCTTCAGGTAGATCTGTCTCAGGTAGACTGTCTCAGTGTGATCTGTCTCAGTGTAGATCTGTCTTAGTGAGATGTCTTCAGTGTAGATATGTCTTCGGTAGATCTGTCTTTAGGTAGATATGTCTGTGTAGATATGTCTTCAGTGTAGATATGTCTTAGTGTAGATATGTTTCAGATCATGTCTCCAGTGTAGATCTGTCTTGGTAGATATGTCTTCAGTTGAGATAGGTCTTCAGTGTAGATATGTCTTCAGTGTAGGATGTCTTCAGTGAATGAGCCCACAACTCAACCAGTGGTCTCCTTCTATAGCGAGTTTATTGTGTAAGACCGCAGAGGATAACAGGTGTGTGAAGGCGATCTGCCGTTATATGAGATATATGGATAAATAATTTTCTTTTGTGTTACTCATCTGTTTGTTTTGTTTGCTGCTGTACAAGGAAATCCCCGCTGTGGGATGAATAAAGTATTAATCTAATTATTGTTGTTGTTATTTGGTGTATATATGTTATTAAACTTATTTTCATAATTATTGGTGTTATATTATATATATATATATATATATATATATTTATAGTGTATATTATAAATATACACATATATAACATTATATAATATCTGATATATATGATAGTGTCACGATCGTTTGATTTTGATAACATTAAGAAAGTATTAGGTTGCAATGATTATGTAATATACATTCAATATTCTACTTTTTATATTTAATTTATTATTGAAGTATTTAAGTTTTGTGAAATGTGTCAATATTGTATTTCATAATTAGATTAAATCAAAACCCAAGAATTAAGTTCATTTTGTTAAACGTTGCATTTCGCCACATCCAGTAAGGTTTCTAGTCCCACATGTATTAAATGAGTTGGGTAGTGGACGGTTGGAGACTGGGCGGAGTTAAACGTTTGACCCCGCCCCTCAACGTGTCTGCGGGTCTGCAGTCAGGGGTACATGAAATAAGCAACTACACTTTAGTGACAAGCCCAAAAAAACCGCAACCCGCGACTACCAATATTTGTAAGCGACTTTACAAAAAAACAAGCCCAAAGTCGCTTAGAATAAGCGGACATGGCAACACTGCAAAGTAGCCGTAGCCCGTATGTAGGCTAGTGTCCTATACGTTGTCCCACGTGTTGCCAGTGCTAGACAATAATTAGCAATGGCACGAAACATTTAACACTCATTTTTTTGCTAATTGGCAATTTGCTATTGTCATTAAAACTTCGTCGGAAGTACGCACAACTTACCAAAACATGCTTCCACCGATTAGTTGTAGAGTTGAATGAATGCTACCAGTCACCTTTGGCGGTCACATCTGGCATTATTGGCCCTAATTTAAATAAAAAACAGTCTTTCAAATGTGGCCAAGACTTTTCGTTTAGGAAAGCATAATTTGATGTTTCAGCTAGCATTTCTAAACAGTCTGAACCGTCGTCGCTCGCCTGCTTCATTAACATGTCGTTCTCAATCGCGTTCAGAAACACTTGGCGCCTGCAGGCAGCCTAGATGTTAATTCGTCACTGTAGTGCAATTTTTTTCAACTTTTTTATAAGTTTTTTTTTTTACTCAGTAACGTGTGGGATTTGTAATGTAGCGAAATACAATACTTCACTCAAACGTAACAACCTGAAAATACGAACAAGGGCGCCCGGATAGCTCAGTTGGTGTACGGCATGGGTGTACGGCCGGCTGTGTGTCGAGCAACGGCCAACGAATGACAGACCGAGTAGGCCTAGCTATTAACTACCTAGAAATGGCCAATGAGGGGGCTCGTTGCCACCAATAACCAGCAGCCAATGACAGCTCCAGTGTCTCTCTAGAAAAGGAGCCAATGAGGAGGCGCGTTTCCCCACCAGTGACAGCCTGGCTGGATTGTATTTATCCTTTAATAATATTTAAATTAAAAACAAGAACTTCATTCAGTTGCATGGGATAATCAGAGGAAATTACACGTGGTATTAAACATACGTGTGTATCAACCTCTTTTCTTTTAGTTATCGTTCATGCCATGTGTGAAGTCAGTATCGTTCCCTGCAACTGTAAACATCTGGAGCCTAATTTCAACGCTAACAGCAACGTCTGTGACGGGATTCGAACCTTCGCTTTTGGGCAGTTTTTGGTGACAAACCTCGACGTACAACCGCGGGGGCCCACGTGGGAACGTTTGTTCCGCAGCGGGCTTGGGTTCGGTTCCGACCTGCGGTCCTTTGCTGCAAGTCGTTCTCCCCTTACATGTGTTCATCTGTCCTGTAAAAGTAGAGACCGAAAATGATCTTGCAACAACAAAACTTCTCAATACAGTATAATGAGTACATTTATTTTGTTGCTTTCCACCACTGCATACAACTAATGATGAGACGTGTGAAAAGATAGCCAGCTGTAAACTTCTAATGTTGTTACAAGTGATCATGGGACTCAGAGGGTTTGATTGAATCGCTAAAGCGCCTGAAAACCAGGCTATCAATATTGTGGGAAATAGGATGACGTCCTTAGCAGAATATTTATATGGAACACAAGGGTCTAAGGCTCAGGAGGTAAACACAAGGTAGGGGGTTCGATCCCGGATTTCTCATGTCGAAGTCTTCGTGAGCTATATAACTTCTTCCTTATCTATTGATACAGTGGGCCACTGCTCCAAATTCTTAGAAAAGACTAAATGCAGGGGTCAAATTTGCCTGTGTTGTACAATTGTATGTGACGGTTTTGTGAAGGTTTGCTCCTCGACGCAGCGGGCAAGGGTTCGGTTCCGCCCTGCAGCCTTTTACTGCATATCGTTCTCCCCTTCTATGTGTTCACGTGTCCTGTTAAAGTGGGGGCCAAAAATGCCCCAAAAATAATCTTACAAAAAAAAAACAACAACAGCAAAATTACTCAATACAGTAAAGTGAGTACATGCATTTTGTTGCTTTCCACCACTCCATATAACTAATGACGACGAGACATCTAAAAAGATAGCCAGCCTGTAAACTTCTACAGTTGTTACAAGTGATCATGGGACTCGAGAGCGTTTGGTTGAATCAGGACCTCAAAACCAGGCAATCAATATTGTAGAAAATAGGATGAAGTCCTTAGCCGAATATTTAAATGGGACGTAAGTGTCTGTGGCTCAGGAGGTGACCACAAGGTAGGGGGTTCGATCCCTGACTTCCCATGTCAAAGTCTTCGTGAGATATGGAACTTCTTCTATATCCATGGATACAGTGGCCCTCTGCTCCAAATGCTTAGACTAGATTAAATGCAGGTGTCAAATGTTCCTATGTTGTACAATTGTATGTGAAGGTTTTGAAAGAAGACTTTGTTCCCTAAGCATATGTGTGTGTTGGAAGTAAATAACAATCAGGCAGTTGAAGTCAAACAAGG
>NC_045738.1:5229825-5234714 GCF_008692095.1 Etheostoma spectabile | reverse complement strand
TACTGACTCATTAGAGATTCTCCTGTGAAACTGGTGATTAAATGTTCCAAATTCAGATTTCTGATGCTCTCGTTGTAAATCTAAAGCTGGCAAGAACAGAACGATCCTGTATGCATTTTCAGTAGTTTGAATGAATCCTACCTAGCCACCAAGTGGAGTGCATTCATATTGAGCAAAATTTATGAAAAGGTCAGTGGGAAAGTTAAAAGCTGTTTGTATTTGTGGGTTTTTGTTGTTACACTGGCTTCATATTACATTGTGTTTTACAAAATAAAAACGCACGTAAAGTAGAAAGGTCTACAAACTAATAATAACTCCAATGTCCCACCCATCACTCCTCTATTTTTCCCAGGACCAAGCGGTGTCTGAATCGAGCGCACTCACATGCCTCTGTAACCCCGCCCCTTCGGTTAACTCCCCCAGTGACAACAGCAGAGTCCTCCCAATGCGGGGGCTTTGTGGATGGGCACTGGCTGCACCGTGGAGCAAAACGTGCATGCTGCATGCATACCGTGTGTTGTGATCACTGACAAACAAACCGACCCAACGCTTAAAGAAAACTCTCGTCTGTTTTAAATATAAATATCAGGATTCACAAAGGGGACGCCGCATGCACGCATGCAGATGTGTGTGTGTGTGTGTGTGGGTAAAGATGTTTGGAGGTGTCGAGGTTTTCGAGGAATTCAAAAGTGGACTGATGGAGCTGCTGGCAAACTGAGGGCTGGGCTGTGACTTCCTGCATTGTTGCATGTTTACTGGGATGGAATAATTTCCCTCTTCATTCATCAAAGAAATAATTAATAATTATTTTTACTCAATGGTACTCGAAGGGTAAGCAAAAAACCCGATGCCAGTGCAATTGTGTAGTTTTTGAAATCACCGCGATGCTTGCATGCATTTGTTTTTCAATCCAGTCCTTCCCCTTTTCTGTTTTTTCTTGTTTGTCAGCACAGCATCTTTTAATCATTTACAAAAACGCAATGGTGCATTTTCCCAGAATGATGTCTATGTGTGTGTGTGTATCTGTTTGGCAACAAAAACACCCCGGGTATACCCATATATGTGCCTGTTTACTTTAGCAGAGAGATGGACGGCATCGGGAACACCATGCAGAAGAAGGCTGCGGAGCTGGAGCGGCTGGCCGAGGTGCTCGTCACCGGAGAACAGCTGAGGTAGGTCGCTCGGTCCCAGTTAGGACACAGTGTGCTATAGGTCACACATTGAAGGAAGATGTGTCATTTCTCTCTGTAATCTGCAAACAGACCACCATATTTGCCGTCATTACAGAAGAGATACCTAATAATTAGTAAACAAAAATTGTTTAGTTAGTTTTCATGCTCAATCTTGCATGTTTTTTGGCCCAGATCAGGATTCACAAGTACATGACAGGACACGATATGTATGAGAAAAGTGGGTGTTGTAATTCTGTTTGACAGCAGGTTAATGATGATGCATGTAGCTCTCCCTCACTGCAAACTGGCACTACAGACAGTTTCAGCTCCACTGCAGCACGCACAGCCAAACAAAGGCATCCATACATGCAGACCCTCCACGTGCACACTGCTCCGCCTCACCTATATAACATGTAGGCTACATTTTTAGCCTGAGGCATTGTCTAAATAATGCAGGATGTTGATTTGCTTTTAAGGACTGAACACATGAGTCATTTTTGCTTCTCCAATAATACAGTGCCCTTTGAGCTGCACAGGGAATGATCAACCTACTAATGACTGTCATGTCCTGCCCATTCATCCTATGAGGGAACTGTTCTGCTAAACCTGGCAGTGTTGTTGACATGCACCCTTTGACCCATCGTACGTAAAGAATGGCCCCAAAACCCTGGTGGCGTTTGCTGGCTTGCGCTTTCAGCCATGAATAGAGGCTCAGTAGGTAAAGCATGGCACCAATGCCAGGAATGTCAGCCCTCGACTCAACTATGAGGAAAATCTGCCACTAAATGGGCTTTCCTGCTGATAAACTGAGTTGGAGCTTTTGTTCTTACTGAAGAAGTACATGCTGTGACATTGCTCTGTTCTGAAGAACAATAAAAAAGTATCTAGTCCTAACCTCAAGAGATTAGATTAATAGTTTGTGTCTGGACACACTCTTCTGTGTACTCTTGCTTAGCACCAGTGTGCACTTTTTCTGTTTGTATGGTGTGTGTGCGTCAATGTCCCTGGCACAACTGTATGCCGAGGCTGCCAGTTGGCAGTGTGTATGGTGTCAGTGAACGATGGGCTGGTTGGGGGAGCTGTCCCAGAGTTCTCTGCTTCTGAGACGCCGCTGTTAAGGGGTAAAGGGCTCATGGTTGTGACATTCAAGTCTCAAAATCTCTTTCTCTCTGCATTTTGTACAGACAAAGCAGTTTGAGAGGTAAGAGCTTTTTTTATCCATGCTAGCAGCGTATGCTCGAGGTATGGCAATGTCATCCTGTCGGCCGGCCCTCCACTTTGGTCCAGACTGATATATCTCAACAACTATTGGATGGATTACCATGACATTTTATACAGCCATTTATGGTCCCTAGAGGATGAATGCTACTGACTTTGGTGATCTCCTGATGTTTCCTGCAACATGAGGTTGACATTTTTTGTTTTGGAGTGAAACATAACAATAACTATTGGATGAATTGCCATTCAGCTTGGTACAAAAACTCCTTTCCCCCTCAGGATGAATTTTAATAACTTAGGTGATTCTTCAATATTTCTAGCACCATCGTCAGGTAATTTTTTCCCCCCAATCATTTGGTTTATGACAAAATACCTGCAAAACAATGCTTTTCCTATCAGCCTCAGCTGTACTCAGTGTTTATTGCTAATTAGTTTTGCAATACCAGACCTATCTCCACACCGCAGTGTCAGAGATGGAGTGTGGTCTGGCTACACTGCTTATCTATTCTCAGATAGTGGAAAAAAACGCTCTGACTTGTTAGCATTTCTTAATTTCAATGTTTTACCTTGACTCCCCGCTTTAGCTTTGTCCTTTAGTCTGACTTCATATTTCAGACCAAATGATGATATGAGGAATTTAGAAAGTAACAGTCAATTTTATTTTATATTTAACAGTAGATTTTATGAAAATAAAATTAGACCCAATATGAAACAATGCTGGTATAAAAGCAAGGAGTTTATCTAATTCACACCTTTTTGTTAGATAATTTTTTGACAAGCTCATGGAATTCTAGTGACAGATCCTGGTACCACATAACTGGTTGTTTTGGAACATTCTTATCACACATTCTTATCACACCATCATGTTGACTGCTTGTATCTTGGAGCAGATCTGTTTCAGGCACAGGGCTGAAAACCAGACAGATAACCTGGCACCCAGACACACGCAGCCGCTCTAGTAAGGCTTGTGACCATTTCATAGTTGTGAATAGGCCGTTTGTTGCACCATGACAGACTGGGCTAGAGTGGAAGGCTTTGGGAATGTTTGCAGCCAGGGGATTTAACGTCATTAACATCATACTGGGAGTCAGAGACTCATTCAGAAATGCTCTGGCTTTTCATTGTTTAATCCACCACAAGTTAAGGAAATGTTTTTACAGTAAGAGTAGCCAACACAGCAAGAACACCCACCACAACATGTAGTCTGGCACCTGAGCCTCTCAGGAAGAAAACAGCAAGAGGGATGATTTTTGCTGCTTGCTCCATTTGAGAGGATTTATGTGTAGATTAGACTGAAACCTTTTGAAGCTGTAGAACAGAGGAGGAGGATGTGAGGAGGATGCTAGAACTGGTTGCTAGGGCAAAACTAAAAACTTGATCAGCTGTGGTTGTTTGCCCAGAACAGTGTGTGGGTCTGACTTGGCAGGCGTGGACCAGGGCTGTCACTGCTAATCTGGAGGGCTGCTAGCCAGCTGCACACAGGCTCAGCATGGAGTGGAACTAGATAGCTACAAGAAGAACTTTGGTTGGCTGTTTCACAATAATCAGGGTGAGGGAAAGGTCACCATAATACCGCCATCTGTAGAAGCATTAGAAGTTTGCCATTATAGTCACATTATTAATGCCTGCAGACAGTGTTTGAATACCATGCATTCACCTGGTACCCAAAGGACAGATGTGCTCTGTTTGCACTGGTTCTGCTGTCTAATATTATAAACATAGATTTGACCTTGGATGAATGTTCAGTTTCTTCTTCAGGTAAACTATGTTTTCTTCTACTAGAAGATATTTTATCTTACAGACTCATTTATGACATACAGCTCACATATATAACCAAAACAGGGACTGACACCTTTTAGACGGTAAACCATTTGTCATTACTCTCATTCTTTATACTTTCAGGAGAAATTGTTACTATTATTGACATCACAAATGGGCAAAGGGTTTAGCTGATGAACCAAGAGTTTAACATTGTGATGAAGAACTGTCAGTGCATCTTATTTCTCCTCTGCGGCTTGTTTTCTGCCCCGTAGGCTGCGGCTCCACGAGGCAAAGGTGATCAAAGATCGGCGGCACCACCTGCGGACTTACCCAAACTGCTTTGTGGCCAAGGAGCTCATTGATTGGCTGATCGAACACAAGGAGGCCTCAGACCGAGACACCGCCATCAAGATCATGCAGAAACTTTTAGACCAGAGCATCATTCACCACGGTGAGGCTGAGCTGTGTGTGTGCACATAGTGTGTGCGGTTAGTCTTGTACAGTGTGTCCTTTTGTTGTGGTTTCCATTTTCTTTTCTTTTTCTTTTTACCCGTGCTTCTTAATGGATTATTCTTTGTGTCTCACAGTCAATTTGGCTCCAATGTAGCGTCTCTCTACCTGTTCAACATTTGACCAGACACTTAGTTGAAGTTTAAAAAAGCCAATTCAATATTAACTCATCCTAGCTATAGATGAATGATTTCATGATGTTTAGTTTTTACTGACAGCTTTATACAA
>NC_045738.1:5199825-5227325 GCF_008692095.1 Etheostoma spectabile | reverse complement strand
TCTTTTTGTTAGCCTCACTGGGGCAGCTATGGGTTATGTGCTTTTCCGAAGGGCACTTCAGTTGTGGCATTTAGCAAGGTTAAAGCTTTGCTCTTTTCCCTTCCACACCCGAATTTATCCTGTCAGTGTTCAAGGTTAGAAAACGCCTCAGTTTAGACTCTGTTTCTCAATGCCCAGGCAACACAGTCCTTATAGGACCATTTTCCATTTTACACACCATTTTCCATTTACACTTTCCATAACTGGGGAACATTTTCTCCATTGCATACATCAATCACATGTTTTTTCTGTTGGATACATGTTGATTAATCAAGAGAGAGCAACACAACATTTCATTTTGAAACATACCACTGGTTTATCATGTATTCCACAGATACATACATAAAGTAAAAAGAGGTTGGTGTCACTGCACGTCTAGGCTAAGTTACAAATATTAATGGCTGGCTAATTACATCAGTTGTTGTCTCTGCTTGAGAGTAGATCCTAACGTTATCTACATAACTTACTTATAACTGATGGAATGTCTTTGGTCATTACAGTAAATTGAGTCCAACATAAGGGTTATCAACACAGGAAGTTTGACCATAAAAAGTAACACATTTGAAAATGATCTTAAAGTAATGCTAATCTGTAAGGAAAGTCCTGATAAGTACAGAAAGGAACATTATTCTTTTATTTGTTGTTCCATAACGTCACTAGAGCCTTCAGAGATTGTAACTGAAGTTAAAAGCTGTACAAATACAACAGCTTTTACATTAGCAAATTTATATAATTATTGTCATCATTACATTAAATGTTTAGAACCGGTTGTGCTATCAACCTTTGTTAGAGTCATTTAGCTGTCAATGTAGCTGAAATAGAATCATGAAGTAGGAAATGTGTTTTCATACATAAACATTGTAAGACAAGCAACACATTATGACAATTTTTCAAAATAAGTGTTCAGAAGGAGATTTAGGTTTGTTTGTTGTTTATTTGTTATATTTTTAACATTTTCCATAGAAAAGCAAATTAAACTGAACATAGAAAAAAAATCACTCTATAATGATGTAGACTAGTAGCATCTCTTCTTTTATTTAGAAAAATCTCACTTGCTTATAGAAAGGGACAATTTAAGCACAAACATTGCTTTATAAAGTAGTAATCTCAATAGTGAGCTGTGGGCCTCTCTTGTGCAAATGCAACAAATTAGGAAGAAATTAGTAGGTCATTACAACTTGATTTCCTCTACTTCAGCTCTATTTTAGAAACGTGCTATATTTAGAAAGTACTTAGGTTCAGTGTTTTATAATAAAGGTAAGGCCCAAGGAAAAAGAACAGATTCAGGTTCCTCCAGGATTAACCACAAGGTCGGATGATTTTTTAGGTCTGATGTCTTCATAATCCATTTTATTAGGTTTGTCTTTTAATTAGGAGCTTCTTTTGCTAAAACGTTACCATGCTTGTGACAGTGGGACTTGGTAAGTACTCTCACATGTCCCTCAAAAGGCTCTTCAAAGTTGTATTTTTTATTTTAGTTGCATGGCCCCAGAGAGAGTAATCAGTGCAGGTAAAACAGTGTTTCATTTAGGATTTCTTTAGCAGTGGAGGCAGGTTTGTCTGAACAACAACCAATTTTTTTGATGAACTATACGGCACTTAATATCTACAACAGGTCTACACTTAGAACGGACCCGCTGTGGTGACGTTTTTGGTGGAGCTGTTCGTTTAATAGTTAGTAATAGTCCATCAACAGTATGTGGAGTTAAACTGGACGGGCCCAATAACTTCTCAATAATTCTACTAGTTGTTAAATTGTAATGTGAGCTGCAGCCAACAGAGGCTAGATTTTTTGTACAGCCGTATTTCTGATACCGTGGTGGCAGGAAGGTTGCCATGGTGGCCCACCACTAGAAAATCAACAAAGAGGAAACGCTGTAAAAGCCTGGTGGTCCTGCAACCTTGTCTCAGTAGGATCTACTCCAGCTGAGTTAGGTATGCTGACTGAACAACAACTACTCTGAGTGCATATCCAGGGCATGACAGCTTGCTCGCCTTGTCCCACTCTAAATTATCATGATCTATGTACATACTGCAAATACAGTCTCAGGTTTTGGATTATATACTGTATTGTTCATATAATGATCAAGATGTTGTTATTCAACGCATTGTGCTTTACTTTGAGTACAGTGGTCTACTTTAAATCAATCCCTTTAAGCTAACATTACCTAATCTGTTGATTTAACATGTTTAAATGGCTTAAATGTCATTGTGTACACAGTCACGTCTCATAGAACATTATGTCCAGCTCTTTCAACAGTATTACAATGTTTGCTGCTAATTTGGGTCATATGTGGCTGCTAATGTGAGCCGTTGATCCATGAAAGCACCTAATATATCAAAATTTGACATCTAAACCAAGTATTGTGTTCTTTTGTGGGTTGACTTTACATAAGTGCAGGACTTTAGCAGTCCTGGGTGTGCACCTCACACACACCATTTTCTTAAATGCATTTCAACTTCAGTTCTATCTATGAACTTTCAAGAGTACTGTGCCACCCTGAGACCAAGTTTATCCTGGTTAAATAAAGGTTTGAATGAATGAATGAATGAAAATGTAGTTCTTCTCTTTAAATGGGGGCTTGCAGCTCTGGATCATTAGTCCTAGTTAAATGAACCGCACTGAGGATGGTACTAATGGAAAGAACAGAGAGAAGAGGCTTTTTACAAGCTGTACCTGATTTAGTTTTCATTTAGTTTATTTCACATATTACAGTTTGCATTTAGCTTTATTAAAGTGGAAGCTGTTTTTTTCTTGGCTCTGGAGGTTTTGTAACTATCCACAATATGTTGTCTCATATTAAATGTTTAAGCAATGGACATGCTGATTGCTTGTCCATGCCGGATAAATAATACACTTTTTTGCTTTCTTGCCGAGATTTAGACGCAACAACATCTGTATGGTAAATATGTAGCTAGAGCCAGCAGCTGGTTGGCTTAGCTTAGCATAAATACCGGAAATGGGGGGAAACAGCTAGCTAGGCTCCTCTATCTAAAGGTAACATATTCTGCGTTCATATTTAATCTTTTGACTGACCGACTAATCTGGTTTGAACTAGTGAAAAAAGTCACATCCACGGTTAAATTGACACTGCTTTAAAGATTATCTGTTCACTGACAGATAGGCAGGCAGCACTCGTTCTTCTATCCAGTTTGGACCGGTCTAATGAGGTTGGTAGTTGTAAAAGGTTTCCGAGCCTGGAGCCTAAAACCTTTGGATATAGGATGTTTCTTTATCTGATAACTTTTAGTTTTCTATTTCAGTTCATTAAATGTTCCAAGCATTCCTACAAATCTCCCACAAATCCCATTAATAATATCTGCCTGTCTGTGTTGAACTGTTTGGTGTGTTGAGTTGACCGTTTAGTGAATGATTTATAACCAATTAAACTGTGACTGGGATTTGTGCCAGGAAAACACAGCCAACAATGATGTGGAAAGTGCAGTATCTCTTTGATGGTATAACTCATTGCTAGCACATGTTTTGACGTGTACAGGTGTGTCAAAGCCTATTGTTTCTTATAACCACTGCCTGGCGAAATATATGTTGTGTGAATATTCAGGTGACAGTGTTTGGGTGTAAATGTCTGTTTAAAGGAAGAGAGTCAGCAGTTCTGTTCTGTGCATGTGTCTACTTGTCATTTTGTGTGTTTGAGTGTGTACGTGTAGCTAACACCACCCATGTAACCCTCTGATAAAGACTATTCAGAATTGCACACATCTAAAAACACAACCGTGAAATTCTAGCAGTGAAATGCAGCCTCACTTGTAATATTTGGTGTTGTTGTTTTTAGAAGAAACCTTTTCATGAAATCTGATTTTTATCAAATTAATTAATAATGCTAATGTCTAATCTAATTAATATCCAAACCTTCATTGATTGTTCGTGAAGAAGAACTCAGAGGTTTTTCTTGAGGTATTTACTTTGTCATCGTGTTAATCTGAGGTTCTAGGAATAACATTAATTTAGTTACCTGACCGAAGGGCTAATCCGGACACCGTGCAGTGTTTCTGTGTTTTGACTGTGCAGATTACAGAGTGGAGAAAAGGACAGCGCTGCTTGTTTGGAGGGTTTTCTCTCCTGCAAAATTCTCATACTTTACCATACTTTTCCCAATAACCCTGGTTTACGGAGCCCTGAATGCATCTCATGGATAATTAAACAGTACTTTAGGGTCATGGTTATGGATGTTGCATCATTTCTGAGAACTCACATTTATTTTCCATCAGTTGGGTATGTACTATATCTGTATGTAATGCTACTAAAGTACATGAACCCTGCTAGCTGTTGCTATGGAGACATCAACCAAAGCTGGAAAATAGCATTCTAGCAAGTTTACATTGCTTTCCCTGATACTGTCAGGAGTACTGCACTGTAGATGTTAAACTAATTATTCACAGTTCACATAAAGCTAAACCTCTGACTTCAAACTTCCATCAGTGGAGTGGGTCCCCTAAATTTAAGCTTAGTGTACGGATTGGATTGCCTTTTGAATGCAACGCCGTACTCTATCCCACCCCTAATCAATTAAAGTAACACAAGTTTGCTCTCTTCTGTCCACAGGTTGATGAACACAGAAAACAGCCTATTACAAACCAGGGAGGAGGAGGGCGGGACATTTGAGCGGGCGCTTCTGGCCTCTGAGTTCATCGACTGGCTGCTACAGGAGGGGGAGATGGCAACCAGGGACGAGGCAGAGCGGCTGGGACGGAGGCTTCTTGAACATGGCATCATCCAGCACGGTGAGGAAGACGGGACAGCTGTTCCTGTTTTTTATGTACTAAAACAATTTAAAAGGACCACAGTATCAAGGAACACTTGTATCATTTAATCAGTATATATAAAATTGGGATCAAAGTTTCAGTAATTTAATCTGAAGTTTTTCAACATTTTATTAACTGCTGCCTCTTCAACTGAGTGACACACAGTCTGACTGGCAGTCACACTATTGACAGATTGATGGTTTGTGAATGACACTTGGTTACAGTAAAGCCATGCTCTTTCGGGTCATACAATCTGAATCAGACTTCTAGTCAGCCCTGTCTGCACACTAAACATACCATTTTGACTCTTAATTCATCCTTGTCAATGTCAAGTGCAGTTCAATTTGAGCTTGCAGCAGTTTTCAACACAGGAGACCCAGCTGGCCACTTTAGTATCATACATATGTCTTGATAGATCTAACCTGGATTACAGTTACACCTTTCTATTTAAAAGATCTTATAAAAATATTTCTAGCCCTCACACCTAAAACAGAAAAATAGCTCAACACACTCTCAAAAGGGAAACTAGAAACTTTTCTCTATTTCTCCTATGCCTTGACCTAACCTGGCTGAGGTCAACGTTCAAGAGTGAGTTACTGAATGTTACTGAGTAATAAACATGAGGAAAATGTGAACTGAATGACACAGGTGTCAAATTAACAAGCTCTACTGGCTACATACTCTAGGACCAGGGCTATCATGTATCTGTTAATATGTGATATATATATATATATATATATATATATATATATATATATATATACACACATACACTTCTTTATGTGATTGGTTCAGCTTATAGTTGTAGCAGTTGTGACTCTTTTCTTAAAAGTAAAAGTACTAATACCACGTTATGATAATATTCCTGCATTTAAAAAGGCTACTATAGCTGATTGAGTTGGAGCTAATTTTACCAACATTAAATACTGTACTGTCTCAAAATCTGTTATATCATATTTAATCGTATTATATTAAGCTGATCATATGTTTTGGATGTAACATTGCAATCCCGTTTGAGAGGAACTAGAAGCCAAGGTGTTTTTCATAGTTAATTAAGAAGAGTATTAATGCTTCCTCTTTGTGCCCAGTGTAATCAATCGTGTAACTCCCAGGTGTGAATGTGTGGTTGCAGCCAATTAAAGGCATAATCAGCGCCAGCTGTTGTATTACAGTACAGGCCATACAGTTGTTGATGTCTTTCTTGCTGAGAAGGTATTGTGTGAAGATGTTAGAACATCGAGTGAGTGAGGTAATAGGTAATAGTTTGTGTGCGTGTGTGTGTGTATTTGCCTGTGAGGTGTGTCCTACAATGCCTGTCATTCTCCACTCTTTGTGATTTTCTTTAACAATGGACATAGATCCTGAATGAGCTTCTGTCCGGTCACCACATGATATGGCATTTGATTTGAAGCTGATGTCTGTGGTTTAAATCAGTGTCTGATTAAGTTAGGATGAGTAGTACTACAGAGAAATGGCATGGCCTCAAGTGCTGTAGTTTTTTTTGTTGCATTTAGACATACAGTATTATGCAGTTTTCTCCATTCTTTTTATTGTATCTAAAATATACATATCTCATGGCTGCATTTTAAGAATAAATACACATTTGTATAAATCAAATTAAATGAAGGCATTGAAAATGAACAATAATAGCCTTCAACATAGCTGGTGGTTGGCATATGAAACTACTTTTGGTGTGGATTACAGACTGTAAATGTCCAAAAGGAACAATACATCATAAAAAGACCATGGCACTTCACTTATTTAATGTAATACAGCGCCTGATCTGCTTCCTACTTGCCTAATAGTGTCATCCTCCCTGTGGAAATAACTGCTCCACTGGTGACTGATATGTGGACTTTGCACTGTTCATATCATCATAAGCCTTTTTTTTAATTTTTTTTTATTATTTTTTTACAGCAGGGAGAGAGAGCTATTTAAACTAATTTAGTTGTATTGATAATATGTTTACAAGCTTTAAGTTTCAATTAGTAACACATTATAAACGTGTTAGAGAAGGAGAGATACTTATACTATCTTATCGGCTGTGTTGAGCAAAGGTCATGCTCACACATGTATACATATAATGTATGGAAGGCAAGTCTGGGTGGATCCACATTGTGTTTAGTTATCATTGTTTGTGGGACAATATGGCAGCTATTTTTCCACACTATACATCTGACCAGCTGGTAGGGAGAGGCGGCTTTAAAACAGACCTAAAAGAAAAAATTGCAGATGCACATGCTATAAATAGTGATTTAAATTTATAAAACAACATTAGGGGTGCACTATTCAGAAAATGTCCCGATTCAATATCGATTTTTAGGCTCAAGATTCAATTCAAAATCAATTTTCAACTTATAATTGATTCTCAATTTAAAAAATAAAAAAAACGATTCACAATATGTCAATGTAGATACTTTTCCCATGTGATAGTAAACACGCCAAGAAAAAATAAATATGAATACATTTTTGGAATTCTTTGAATTGATTTTGATTCTATAGAGCTTGAATTGCGATACAAATGTTAATTTGCACACCCCTAAAAAACATAAAAGGTCAGAGTAGAGTTTCTGTATTGCTGTGCCAAAGACAGTGGGCCAAAAGCAGGCTGCAATTATACTGGGCAAGGCTTTACACCGTAAATCTTAAACTAACACAAGATCTTCCTAAATCAGTTTAAACCAGCGTTAAAATAGTTAGAAAACTGGCAAGAGAAACTAGCATTTCTAGCATTTTACAATAGTTCCGTCAGGAGTGAAACCATTCTCTAAAGTCAGCCATAGTGTGTGTTTTTGCTTTGTCACATTTAATAAAGGATTTTGTTAGGTTGACAAATAGCTCTCCCCCCACAAAAGGACATGTGACAGTAACCACAGGCCCAATGTGTTTCTTATTGTACTTAAGGCTGATAAATTAAATGATATTAAATGACCACACGGTAGAAATAAACTAGATTAGCATCTAGCTTTTGGTCAAAGATGTCATCTATACAATAACTGTTTAATAGTAACTGATGTTGGAAGGATGGTTGAAGGATATGAAACATAAAAAAGTTCAATTGTGTACCCTTTTATTTCTCTGTACATCTATTCCATTTTGAATTTGTCCTCAATTAAAACATCCGAATCATGGGAAGTAGAAAACTTCAGATTCATGAGCACTACATGAGTGGGGAAGTGCATGAATAGGCTTGATGACTCATCTGGAAATGACGTTAAAGCACAGCCTCTGATGAAAATGAACCAGCTTAAATCGCAAACACTGGTTGTTGGGCTTCCGTTTCTAAGCAGGTTGCTTTCCAGAGACATGAACATACAAAGGCATAAATCAGATGAGAGAAATTTAAAGGGAGCTTCACAACAACCAATAACAAAAAAGGGACCAATAATAGATTTTAAAAAAGTAAATAAAATTAGTTTATTTTCAATAGATGACAGATTTAGCTACTCTATATTGAAGACTGTTAACTGTGTGTCTCATCCTGAATTCAGGAAATACTTTTAAGTTCTTTAAACAAAACTACCACTAAAACAAAAACAGGGCTTGAACATTGACAGTTACAATTAATTTTCTCACACGCATATTGATTCAAATAAAATTGTACCCTGGTATCTCCTCGGTCCAGCTGGTCTTATCGGCTCAGCTGAGGTCGATGCTCTCTGGGGTCACTTGTGTTTGTTCAGCATAGGTGATCTCAGCTCAGTGGACAGTTTGTTTAGTGCTGCTTAGCTGAGTTTAGAGTTTCAGGCTGAGAAACATTTATTCATGATTTTTTTTTTAGCTAAGTTGGCCGGTGGAAAGATTATTCCATATTCCTGTAGTTTTTAAAATATTTTGACTTGGGTGTGAGGCGTTAGAGTCTGACTGACAATCAGTATATAACTACATTTAACAGAGAAAGATTGTTCTCTCTACGCGTTTTAGTACTCTATATCCACAACATTCCACTTCCGAATTGCCGCCGGAAATTCTGCTGGATGTCACCCATTTTGGCCGGATGCCTGTCACCTTCCGCTTTCTTGGTGTTGTCATTTTAAAATCCAGGCAATTAATGAGAACTATGGTTAACTGCTCCTCAGATATCTGCAGGTTAAATCCAGACAGCTAGCTAGACTACCTGTCCAATCTTAAATTTCTGTTGCACGGTTAAAACAACTTTGGAATGTACGGATGTTCCACCAAAACAAGTTCCTTCCTGAGGCTATTTTGCAGAGGCATTGTTGCTCCGTCCGGCGCTTAGCACCACCCAAGACGATAGTAATTAGTTTAAAGAAATAAAATAAGCCAGAGCACGTTTTTCTTTCATCCCAATGCTGTGTGGACTAGCCAGACCCTCCTCCGCAGCGCTTTGGAGGAAGGTCTGGCAATGCGAGACTAACATTTTAATAATTTCAAAAGCCTTATGTGTATTTCTACCTCTCTCTTGCTCTTCACCAAAGCTTAATTATTCTCTCCATGTCTGTTTTTCTTTGTCAACAGTCTCCAACAAGCATCACTTTGCCGACGGACCCCTCCTCTACCAGTTCAGGATGAATTTCCGGCGACGACGGCGGTTGATTGAACTTCTTCACGAGCGCAGCCGCTGCATCCCCGAGAGTCACGACAGCCCCTTCTGTCTCCGCAAACAGAACTCCGATGGAGGCAACACCAGCTTCCTCTCAGGTACAAACTGTACCATGTTCATGTCTAATTTCAAATAATATAGTTTGCTACCTATTCGTAGCGGTCAGTGTGTGGTTGGCAGAGAAGCTGATGTTACCTGTCCGACAGAAAACTTTTAATGTGTTCATGACAGTTTTTTTATTCTCTGCAAAGTTTAAATATTTCCTTTGGTTATTGGATTCTGTATTCTAGTAGAAAAACACAGTGATATTTTAACCCCTCTAGCGTTATCTTCTGTTGACACACATACCCACCCACACACATATGATGACTGGTTTCCTTGGTGGTATTTGCCATATGAAGATAATGGGAGTAGAGCTGTTTGTGCAACTGTCTAGTTGTCTAGTTGATGAGTTGGCTTCTGAAAAAAAAGTAGTTAAGCTGTGGGCATTAGCAACTTCCGCTTAGCTTTTAGATAAGATGTGGTTTGTTCAGCTTATATCATACTCATTAACTGGTGCCACTAGAAAAATGTCAAACATCTGCACTCTGTGCCAGGGGATATTTTTCTTTTTTCCCGCTCTTAATGTGAAAACAGCACTCAACAACTTCCACAAAAATATTTCCGTGAACATAAAATGAATGGACACAAAGTCTAGTTCTTTACTGTTAGCAAACTTTATCTGAATATACCACTACTGGAGTCATTGATTTTCTTTTAAAAACCTGTAACATCCCTTTTTCGAAGACTGTTCCTCTGGGAAACCTGGTGCATTTTTCCCAAAGTAGTAGCATAAAGTACTTTTACTTTAGCAAGCAATGGTAGCTAGAGGGAAACGAGGGAGAAAGACCTGAAGTGTGCAAACATATTAAGAAAACTGGAAGTAATGGAAAAAAAAGAGTTTACAAAACAAATTAAAAATTTATATTTCTTTTAACAATTAAAAACAGTTCAACCCTCTCTTTTCAAACATCTGTGCTGTGTCAAATGATTCCAGTCTGTATTTTGCGTCATTGCCTTCTTCTCCTGTCTGTCCTTGCTCTAACATCTCTCTTTGTCTCTCTCTGTCTCAGTGAGTCCCACTAAAGAGATTAAAGTTGTGGTCGGTGTCCGGCGGAGCAGCTTGAGCAGCAGCTGTGGCAGCAGCGGTTATTACAGCAGCAGTCCAACGCTCAGCAGCAGTCCACCTGTCCTTTGCAACCCCAAGTCTGGTAAGATGACATGGACACACAAATATATAGTCTAATTTGTGAAGGGCCTCACTATGCAGTTTCATTCTGTTTTAGTTTATGGATCAGCATTTATAAAACTGGTTTTCTATTAGTTCTTTATTATTCATGTTGTATGAAATCTGAACAAGTTGTGTTCCTGGTTCTCACCCAATGCATGCAGATCAGCTGTATCCATCTCCTAATGAATAGATTGCTATAGAAGTGGAAATGATGTGTGGTTTTATGTTTACACCAACATATTAATGCCTCCTGATCAAAGCCTAGTGATGTTAACATAGTTATTATACTTTAAATATGTTCTTTTGACTTTTTCTTACACATTTTCAAACATTACAGTTAATACTCAACACACTAGTTTCTTAGTAGTAGTAGTAGTATACTATTACTTATACTATAAATTACTTAACCTAATTCCTATCTCCTGCCATTTATCATTCATGGCTTCACTTCATTGGACATAAGTGCAAGTGATGGTCATTTAGTAGAGATTTGAATCAAGAAGTGATGAGGTGTGTCCGTGTGTGTCTGTGTGTGTTTTCCTTTCATGTGTATAATGCAAGCAGAGTTCTTGACAGTCTATTTGTAGCACCAGAGCCCCCTTGACATACACAAGATATACAAGGAACAGGAAAAGGAAAGCGCACACACACACACACCAAATTCCCCTCTGTCACACATTAACCTTAGTAATTGTGCATATCACATGATTTGAAGATAAAAAGTCAAAAAATATAACATTCACAGTAGATGGTACAAAAGTTATGGTATGCATTAATGAAGCCAGACAGATAAAAAAAGATTTGGGCCTCTGATGTGAAGTAAAAATTACAGACAATAAGGTATTAAAGAGAAGTTATCTTGTAGACCTGATCGGATCAGGATGTCCACAGAAAGATTATAGAAATGTCGGGATCAAGAGGATATTAAGGTTATTCTCACTTCATTTCCGGCCTTATCAGATTAGAATGAAGTTCCACACAGAGTGATTTGTCAAGAGCACACATACTTAACAGTACTCCACGCCACAGATGTACTTTCAGGTTTATGCGGAAGAAGTAAATGCTATTCAAGTCATTTTAGCACCTTTTTTAAACATACTTTCTCCCACATTTTCTTAATTTATAGGCGTTGTTTTCTGTCTGTACGAAATAATAATAAGAGTTTAGTTACATACAACATCACAACTGAAGTGAATAGATTCTATATACATCTGGCTCCTGGTCGTTGACCAGTCGGCTAGATCTTCCCAGCTTCTCAAAATGTTCATCATTAGTACTTATAGAGTGGATGTAAAAAAATTACATAAATATTTTGAGACACAAATGTCCAGTTTAAGCCGGTGTAGAATCATTTTGATGTGTGTAATGGTGAGGGGAAGTTGGAGGAGGGGACGGGGAGCTATATTGTTACAGGAAGCAGAGAGCCTCAAGGCCCTGTTAGCATGTGACTGACATCAGCACTTTCTACGCACTTTTAAACTAAGTGTGTGTGTGTGTGTGTGTGTGTGTGTGTGTGTGTGTGTGTGTGTGTGTGTGCGTGTGCGTGTGTATGTGCATGTATGTACAGTGGGGCTCAAAAGTTTGGGCACCCCAGGTAAATCTTTGTATTAATGTGCATAAAGAAGCCAAGAAAAGATAGAAAAGTCTCCAAAAGGCATAAAATGACAGATACGACATTTGAATAATATGTCACAAAAAGGTAGATTTTATTTCCATCATTTACACTTTCAAAATAACAGAAAACAAAAAAATTGCGTCTGCAAAAATATGGGCACTCTGCAGAGTTAATACCTTGTACTGTCCCCTTTGGCAAGTATCACAGCTTGTAAACGCTTCTTGTAGCGAGCCAAGAGTCTTTCAATTCTTGTTTGAGGTATCTTCGCCCATTTTTCCTTTCAAAAGTCTTCCAGTTGAGATATCGGGGCAGTCTGTCACGCACTGCTCTTTTAAGAGATTTTCAATTATTGTGAAGTCAGGAGATTGTGAAGGCCATGGCAAAACCTTCAGTTTACACCTCTTGATTTAATCCACCGTGGATTTTGAAGTGTGTTTAGGATCATTATCCATTTGTAGAAGCCAGCCTCTCTTTAACTTCAGCTTTCTCACAGATGGCATCAAGTTAGCGTCCAAAATTTGCTGAAATTTTATTGAATCCATTTTTCCTTCTACTTGTGAAATGTTCCCTGTGCCACTAGTTGCAGTACAATCCCCAAAGCATGGGATCACCCCCATGCTTAACAGTTGGACAAATTCTGTGCCCTTTTTCTCCAAACGTACCTTTGCCGAGCCAAAATGTTCTATTTTAACTCATTGGTCCACAGAACTGTTTCCACAAGGAATTATATATAATATATATATTATATTATATATATTATATATATAATATTATATATTATATATATATATATGTATTTCAATTTGCAAACTTCAAACGCTGATTTTTGTGGTGTGGACATAGAAGAGGTTTTCTTCTGATGACTCTTCCATGAAGACCATGTTGTACAAGTATCTCTTTATAGTGGAATGGTGTACCACAACTCCAGTGTCTGCCAGGTCTTTCTGGATGGATCGTGCAGTCAAACGTGGGTTTTGACTTGCTTTTCTCACAATCCTGCGAGCTGTTCTGTCTGATATTTTTCTTGGTCTTCCAGATCTTGCTTTAACTTCCACTGTTCCTGATGACTGTCATTTCTTAATTACATTCCAAACAAGCTATCTTCTTAAAGCCATCTACTGCTTTGTGAGCTAACTATTTTCAGTTTCAGTTTTCTAGACAACTGCTTAGGAGAAGCCATGGTGCTGATTGTTGGGGCAAGGTCAGATGAGTCTGGGCATTTCAAACCTTAAGATTGACATCACCTGGTCTTTCTAGACGATGATTGAGAACAATCCATGACACTGTCAGGTCTCAGCTTTCTAAAGGGGGCGGTGCATGCTATAAACTCTGCAGGGTGCCCAAATTTTTGCAGATGCCATTTTTTTTGTTTTCTGTTATTTTTAAAGTGTAAATGATGGAAATAAAATCTACCTTTTTGTGACATATTATATATGTCTAATCTGTCATTTGATGCCTTTTGGAGATTTTTCCATCTATTCTTGGCTTTTTTACCTGGGGTGCCCAAACCTTCAAACTGTATGTGGTCATGTCTGGTTATCACGGTAGCAACAAGTAACATTTTGTGTGTGTGTCTTAACAGTTCTGAAAAGACAAGTGAGTCCAGAGGAGCTGCAGACACCAGGAGGACCTTTTGTAAAGAAGACATTCCTCACACACACACACACACACACACACACACACAGACGTCGGTGTGGTTTAAAGTGTGCTGGGGACAGAGACTCATTTGGAAGTGCATTTCCAGAAGTGTACAATGACGCATTCTTTTTTTTCCTCTTTCGAGCAGGTAATGTTTTGAAAGACGCTGTCCTGTACCTTGCTAATATAAATGAAAACATGGTTCAATGTACCTAAACAATGATTACCAAATTTCTCTTTTATATTGATCCTCATAACCACTGAAAACTATCAAAAAAGAATAATTAAACCAAAAGTCTAATTATTATGGACATTAAACATTTCTGCCTCACATTTTCAGCAGGGCAGCAGAGCGGCTGTGGGTTGACTCCCCATGGTTCTCATGGGCTTTAGATGTCGTGTCACGAGATCTAAAGCCCATGAGAACCGTGCTTAACGTGATTTTTATGTACCTAAACAACAATCAATCATCACCAAATCATTGTTCATTGTTTAGGTACATTAAACCATGTTGAGTCTTTTCCTTGCCAATGAAGAAAAAAACGTTACTGTGACAAAACTTCTATAATCGTGGGATTTGGGTTTAGTTTTTCTGACAGGCTTAGGCGTTCATGAGAAATTTGGTGATCATTGATCGTTGTTTGTGTACATTAAACCACGTTAAGCTTTTTCACACTAAGCGTTTTTCACGTTAAGCGTTTTAGAATGTCCCGATATAACTCTGTTGTGAACACAGAGGCGTGAGTCTTTGCCTGCCATGTTGGGATAGAGATTGTTGTTGATTTGTTGGAGTATGTCGCTCAAGAATTATTTGTGTAATAAACCTTTTTTTTATCAAAATTTAGCTAGAGTTAAAAAAAAAAAATTGGTGGGTACAAATGACTCATGGCGAAATCGCGTACCCAGCAAAATCGACGCCTATGTGCGCGTGCACACACACACACACATACTCACACACAACCAAATTTTAACAAGTAATACTTCAGGGTGATGTTGTCACACATACTCACAGTCACACATTCCCTCTCAAGCACACACTCTTGAGGATATATAAAGCAGGATACATAAGTCATGTGCATATGCAAGAAACTCCAGCACGTGCACACACAGACTCACACACACTCACCAATTTGCACTTTGTCTATGATGAATGTGATTGCTGGATGCCAAATGAGTATCACACTTGAAGAATACAAACATTTGAATGAGACAAGGGACACAAATTTTATATGTTTAGAGAAAATAGGTTAAATACAAACGTGTCCTGTCCTGATGTCATGTCCTACCAACATTTCATGTCTTCTCGTTGTTCCTCAGATTGTAGGTGATGCTGTGGGCTGGGGCTTTGTGGTGCGAGGCAGCAAGCCCTGTCACATCCAGGCTGTGGACCCTGGAGGACCTGCGGCCGCTGCTGGCATGAAGGTAAAGACAGGAGACTGTTAATGTCTGTGGCATTTTGTTTTACATGTGTGAGGAGTTACTGTATGTAATAGGTTGCAGTACTCTTGGAGGAATGTGCATGCCTTTTTGTTTTTTCAGTTTTCAATATTTAAATCAAAACTTTGTGTTTGCCTTTGAGGGAGCATTTTCTTTGCTTGGTCGCTAAGCTAAGTGCTTTGACAGTGCGGGTTTGAACAGTTTTGTATTATTTAGACTTGGGTTGTTAAGTCTGCACTTAAATATACCCTGTTATATTTAAGTGCATACTGCGAGAGAAGTGTTAAAATAAAGAATGATGGAGAGGAAAAAGGAAGGAATAGAAAGAAGAGAACAGGGACGCATCCTGTAATGAGGAGGAGGGCAGGGACCGGAGCTGTAAAAGCAAGAAAAAGTGTTGAGAGGGGAAAATAGTAATAAAGAAAGACAACAGGGTAATTGTGGCTCTGCTGCCACAGCTGAAGGTATGTAAGTAGAATGGCAGCAAGGAATCCTGGGAATGTAGAGCATGGCAACATAAACCACACCGTGGTGAGAGGAGGAGAGAGCAAGGACTCAATAAAATAGCAGCAGGAGCCAGAAATAGGAGCAGAGAAAGGGGGGGAAACATAAGGTTATCAAGAACATAAAAAACTATTGGTTGTGTTGTTAAAAAGTCAACATTTGGATAACTAATAATAATATAACTAACTAACAATAACTAACTAACAATGTCCAGTGGACACTTGATATACTGAGGAGAACATTAAAATGTTTCTTCAGGCTTTGATTATCATCAGTTCAGTTTCATGGAAACCCAAAGGGGACAACCCTTTAAAAGAAACCTGAAAATCTGGTGCTAAAGGCTTTTTACATATGCAGTCAGTCTCCGCGTAATGGCAGCTAAATGTAACTTTGCCAGTCTGATTAAAGGGAAGGATTTAAACTCAGTGACGTCAGCACAAAGACACATGAGCCGAAGAGTGTGGAGGCCGAGGAAGGAGGCAGAGGATCTTAGGTATTGGCACCGAATGAGGAAACAGTCAGTGGAAATAATATCACTTCTGCTTTGTGTGTGTGTGTGTGTGTGTGTGTGTGTCTGTGTGTGTGTGTTTAGTCTAAATGTAATCTTTTATGTGCTGAGGGCAAAAACCCCAAACAAAACCAGAGTATTTGGTCTGAAATTTGAGATATTCACTCACTATCATTGAAGATACTGTAACATTCCTAGTGTACACTAAAGTGTCACTAGTTTATTTATAAGGGGTTCATTACACCCCCTGCAGTTCCTAGAAGCTTAGTCCTGTTCAACTTCACCGGAGTAGTTTTATTGATGTGTAATTAAGCAGTATCATGGTCCAGCAAAGGGAGTGCAGTGCTGTGAGGCGTTGGCACTGCGTTCTAGGCAAAAGGCCAAAGGAGAAACCTACACCCACTTACCTCAGAGGGGGAGGTAGTAAAAATCACCATGAAGCTCTTCCCATTATTTTTACAACGTGGATATAATCACCAGAGTGTCTCCTTTTGAAAGATTCTGAACCCTAAAAATTACATTTAAAGGTTAGATGATTTTAAAAGTTGGATGACTTAGAATGTATTAGGTTGTAATATTCAAATATAAATAAGTCTGACTCTGTTAAAGAAATTCTTTTACATTTTTGGGAAATACACTTATTCCTGCCAAACCCTGGAGTCTTGACGTCAAGGCGAGGTTGCCAGGCAACCAGAAGACTTCAGGAAGTTGTTGCTCTAGGCCAAGCAATAGTCTGAAACTTAACTCTCCGTAAAACCACCAAAGTTGCCCCCTATGCTTATTGTAATTTATAAAAAAATAATGTGTTAATTAGTGAGCTTAAAAACAGGATGTGTGGATTAAGTCAACAACAACTAATTTTCATTTCAGGCCAAATTTCTATCTTTTGTTTAGCATTCAGTTTGAGGGGGCCGTCATGATACCTGATTAAATGCCCAAATTATTATCGATCTGGCTCTTGGACGATCAGTTGGATTTCAGGCATCCATCAGCAAGAAAGCGAAAAAGCATGGCACACCATGAATAAATAAAAACAACAACCCGGGAACCGTGTTTGGTTTCAGTCCAGGCAGTTATTGTTACTCTGGCTTTCTAATTCCTCAAGGGACATCTGTGCAAATATAGCCTCAGGTCATCCGTCCCCTGAGTACTTTTGTAAAGAACAAATATCCTCTACTTTTTCATACAGCCGTTATTGCTGTATCTCAGCGTGGCCTCTTAAAATTTTTGTTCATTCTCTCTCTATGTATTCTCTTTATGCATGTTTCTATCTCTTTCCTTTTTTCTATGTAAAAAATATTTTACCCTCTGAGTGCAAGGAACCATTAAGTCCAGCTGGGCCCCAGCCAAGACTAAGAACCCCACTGCCTGAAAGGAGAGAAGAATGAGTGGGAGAGAAAGTGGGGGAGGTTTTTGAGTTGGTGAGAGAAAAGGTGGAACAGAGAGAGAAATTAATACAAGTCCATAATACTTTGACTTTGCAAGTAGGGATATACAGTATAGGCTGCAGAGGTTTAAACGTGATTACGGTAATAGTCTAAAATTCCTCTGCTTAATATATCTCTCTTCTCCAATTATGTCTTCTGTCTGTTCTAATCTCTCCTTTCCTGAAACACTTATCAAGGCCAGAAAAACATCTCGTAGCAAATGCTGTGTAAATAAACAAAAATAGTATTGTTTGTGAAGTAAATAGTAACATTTGTGTAAGGAACAGTTAGGGTTTAAATAGCTGCTCCCTGTAAAATGTTTCCCGAGTCAATGGTTTATTAAACACATCTGTTAAAGTTTTTCTTCCAACGTGACTCCGTAGTCTACGTCTGCGCTTTGTTGATTTATAGGCAATACAAATATCAGAGTGATTATGTGCTTTTGTTGTCTGTGACATGCCAAACCTTTTTTTTGCATCCTGCAGAGTTTTTGGAAAACATTTGGGAGCCAGTGAATTGGGAGTATGCGTGCGTGTGTGAATGCTTGCAATAAGACAAACCACAGCAGAAGCTGAAAAAGCAGCATCCTGTTGCAGTAGCTAGAAAGCAGCTCAGACACCTAGTCTTATTTTTGTTGAGTTTGAGCGGTGATTCAATAAAAATAAGGGAAGAGGGTGCAGGCGTGACACAGGAGTGATTTGAACATGACTGTTGTACCTTGTGTAATTTATGTCAGGCAACAATATCAAGTTTTACCTGTTTCTCTTTGAACTTTGAGTATGTTGTCATTTCTGTGTCCTACTGAAACATTGTCTGCTTATTTGGTTGATAGTTTGGCTTGAGTAGTCAACCTTTTAACCTGTTTAGGGGCCTCAGGGCAAAAATGACATTATGCAACAAAAGAAAACAACATTTTTGCTTGTAAGCAAAAAAACTGCAATAATCTAAGTTGCTCTATATGCGTATTTGAATTTTTCTGCCCAAGGGTTAGATGAGGGGATCGATACCACTCTTTTTGAAGTCTCAGCGACATAGCCAGTTACAGCTCATTACAGGCCCTTATTATGTCAGTTGACATATACTTATTTAAGCAGATTTTCAACTACATTAACAAAAATCTGTTGACTCACAGTAAACCTGGAGCTTTTGCACCCCCTGAGGCTTGGAGCCCAGGAGGTATTTAATCCTCAAAGACAGCTATCCAGTTTAGATTCACAGCCATTACAATGGATTCCAGTGCAGACCCAGACTCACAGTGAACAAAAAAAAGCACTACAATGTCCATAGAAACAAACCACTCTGCAATATAACCCACTTCTCCACCACAGATGTTGATCACATTTTATAGACTGCTGAATACACTATTTCCACATCACGCTATCATCCCCCCATTGCTCCAAAGCACAGCAATGATGAGTATTTTATTTCCCAAATACAGATTCCCGGTGGAATAATACTTGTCAGTTTCTTATTTCTCTCTTCCTCTCATTTCTCTCTGCACTCCCTCTATCACTTGCACCTTCACTTGTTTGACTCCATTTTTGTGTGATTGGTGCTTATAATGCTCTCAACTTTTACACCAATCATGTCTCCTCTCTCTGTCCATCTTTTCTTTAGGTGTGTCACTTTGTGGTGTCAGTGAACGGACTGAATGTGCTCTCTCATGACTACCGGACCGTCAGCAACCTGATCCTAACCGGACCAAGGACAATCGTCATGGAGGTGATGGAGGAGGCATAAGTTGAAGGAGAGCTGCAACAGAATTCCTCATAGCTGAGTAGAAGGTTTAGTACTTGACCTCAAAACCACAGTGACAACAACAACGTGGACGTCTTGAAACGCAACTCCCACTCTCTCTGTTCCAACATTGTTTGAACAAGGCGGACGACTGAGAGACGCAGTGTGTTTAAGAATGTGTGTATTCAAGCTAAGATAAAGATTCAACCTGTAGACAAAACACGCAGGTTGTACTTGAATTTTCATTTTTTTATTTAGAGGCACACACATAGAAGAGTGAAAGTTCCAAGAGCCACCACTTCAACAGACAGTGATCCAACTTGTTCAACGTGCCCACAAAGACGCTGTCTTAATGAAGAGGCCCAAGACTTTATGTGCAGAATAGGAAGAGCTATGTTCCCTGTTAGTTTAGGTCCAAACCAGAACTGTTTCATGAATCTGTTGCTGAACCCAACAAGTGTTTTAAGGATGAGAGATGGAATTAGTCATTAGAAGCAAGAATTGAACCAGTACAAGTAGAGACTGAAACATTACGGAATAATATTTAGTGCTTACACAATCAGTGACCTCTCCCCAAGTTAGTTTCCAACCATGGACTGAAGCTCCTGATCAACACTGCCCTCTGCTGAGGAAGACAGGAAGACACACACAGATAGGGAGCATTTATCAAGGGGGTAAGCCTCTCCCTCTAAGCGTAGCTCCCATGGCGCCATTTTAATGCTACAAAGCCATCACTTGCAGTTAGCATCCCATTCACTGCCATTTATTTTTGGCGCCACTTTGACAGTGAATAACTTTACATCTGAAGTGTTTCAAGACTCTATTTATCCTTTGTTTATTTCTCAAGAAACACGACAATGTATAAAAGGCTCCATTACCTTGCACCTCACAATATGGCTTTGTAGCAGACGATTTTGTAAAAATAGACTAACAATTGTGTCATAACCATGCAACTTACTGTTGCATAGTTGACAAATCACAGTATAGTCAGGAGAATCATGCAGACAGTTTGGACTTCCATTTGCTGTTTAGGTTTAGTTGCTAATGTTAACTTGCATGTTAGTTAGCAATAATTAGCCTGTGCCCATGTTATCTCCTACAATATACCTACGCTCTCCGTCTCTGCCGATTGGGAAGGATTGAAATTTCTCTTGGCACAACTACATGAAGACTTACAACTTTCAGACACGTTGTCCACTTCATAACTACGTCGTAAAGCTCAGTTGGAGGCTGCGCAGTAATGCCTAGCCATCACCGGAAAAGTGCTTCTATTTTCTTTCACTGGTCTCCTTCCAGAACAACGGGATCTGTTGGTCCACTTCTTTAACTGTCTATGGCATTTATACAACATCTATGTAAATCACAAGTTTTGTTTAGTTGGGTTTTTCCTTGCTTGTGGAACCAGTGTGTAAAATAGAAAAAAAGACAAATATATGGGGCTGAGTCCTTGGCAGCGGCCGCAGTTTTGAATACGACCTGCGGCCCTTTGCTGCATGTCACCCCCCTCTCCCATTTTCTGTCTTCAAGCTATACTGTCAATTAAAGGCCATAAAAGCCTTTAAAAAAACAGACAAATTTCTACCCTTGTCGTGTGAAAGAAATTAACAACTTAATCGCTGCCTAGATAGATTTATGTGTAGCTATTAGGAATTAGTTAACATAATAAAAATGCAGTGATATGCTGTATGTGACAGTAACAGGTACAATGTACAGTATTTACTATAGAAAAGTTACTTAACGCAAGACTTAACGCACAAACAAACGGAAGAAGTCCTGCTTTAGGATGAAGCCTCAAATATTGTTCAAACTAAAACAACATCTTAGAGACTTCAAGATATCACATGATATGCAAACCAGAAAGTTGAACATGTCAACAATCAAAAAATATGTAATTATTTGTAACAGTTAAAAAATAAGAGTTAAGATAGCAAATATTCTCTATTTTATGTACTGTACTGTTGAGATATTCTTAACTCTAATATTTCTAAAACTTGTTGCATTTCTTGCCAAAAAAAAATGTATGTACCAGTGGCAATGCCAAATAACTCCTAAACTATTACTAGAGTCATGTTATGCCAACAAGGTTAAATTTAGAAACTTAAACGCTCTTCTTAAAGTGAACAGTTGATTCAGTTGACCGTAAATACAGAAATTGTATTTACATATTATTTGATGTTTGAAGGATCGAAGGGTAGAATTACTATGTTAGCACTTAAACTATTGAAGATTTGTTTTTAATTGACAAAAGCACTTAAAGCATAAAAGCTTTCCTATTAAAAAAAGAAAAAAGAAAATTAGAATTTAAAAATTTAATTGCACATATACATGCAAAATGGAATTCACTTCCAATGTACTGGCACTGTACTGTAATGTGGTGGCAGCAGAAAACCTGCCGCCAAATATTTCTATTTTTATTAGTTGGTTGAAACGACACTTAAAACAATCCCCTAGACTGACATTAGCCTCCAAAATAATATCAGAATTAACTGTATGTTTATAGACGGTGCCAACATGTGCCACTTAGACATACTAGCATGATAAAATCATATTTAAAAATTATGATGATAATAAAGAGAGCATGGATGTGTGATGCTCACGTTGCTCATACAGTATGTGACTGTAATCCATAGTTGACTCCTGAGTAAACACTTGTTTACTTGTTTTTCTTTAGACAAAACAACACTGCCTGGTTCAATGAATATGTACTTACTGTAGTTTAGTCCTGATGTACAATTATTACTAAACACAAATGCAGTAAACCTTTTCATTCAACATGAACATAATATATCCAGGAAGTCTATTTTGACAAAATGTAGAATTAATACACACTGTATGTCACAGTAAACTGCCTTTTGGGTCTCTGAGTTATTCAGTGGACATCTTTTTGTTTTTTCGGCGTTGGTGTTGCACGCAGTGAAATGCATGACTCCTGTAAATCTGTGCTTATGTAGCACTAGCTTCTAATCCAAAGCAATTGTTCAGTTTATTGACTACTAGGACTGAGTTAGCTCTCAAAATAAATTTAAAAATAAAAGTAGATTTGGGTCTTCAAAACTTACGATAACCTCAACTGTATAAATAAGAAGTTTTTTAAATTGTTCTAGAATATTTTACAGACATTGGTGATGTTCTCTGGTTGACTTTGCTAAACAATTTTGACATTTTGTCTTAGTTGCTAATCTTAAAACTGTCCACTCAACTATTTTAACATAGTTCATGCACAGCTCATGGGTAGTTTTGTTGTGGGTTTGCTGTGTTTGGAGAATATATAATAGGGACCCTAGACACAGATTTTAATGTTCTTTGATACTTTTTTGTTGGACTTCTTCCACACAGCGATTCAGCGGGTAGCGTGACAAAAAAAAGTCACATTTCATGCAGACAGTAGGGATTCTTTAGTCAAAGGTTTTCATTAGTCTACGGTAGAGATGTTATTGGTCTTTAACAGCTGATATCTACACTCAGCATGGGTTCACTTTTTCTCAGTTTTTCTTTCATTAAAAACTTGCCTACCTGCAGCTTTCAAACCAGTATTTGTTCTTTTAACTGGAAGTGATCGGGCTGAAGGGTTGGGGTTCTGATAAAGGACATGGAAAATGGAGCCCGTTTTTCTGAAGGCAAGTTGATTACAGTCACAGTTGAGTTTTGGCAAATGGAAATATGCAGAAGTGAAGCAGAAGTGTAAAATGTTCACTTCACATGTATTAAAAGGTCTTGGAGTTCTTTGTGGTCATAGCTGGCTGAAACAGGTTCACTGACTCTTCAAGTCTGAAAGCATTCGCCTTAAGACCTCATTTTTTGCTGCTAATCCCAGTTGGTGGTCATATAATCTATTGTTTTGTTCCCAGATCTGTTCATCTCTGATTTTTTTGTTTGTAATAAAAGTGCTCGTTGTACCGGGCCATCGTATATCAGTTCGGTTGACAATCACTGTTTTATGGACACCACTTTCAAATAGCGGTCTCAAAGCAATGGTCAGACAGAATGTATTTCACCGCCATCTTCTGCATTGTGCTGTTGATATTGTCAGCTTTGTACAATTGGTTAACTTGATTAATTAAAGGGATTCTTTTGCTTTATGTTGACCTCATGAGGCCGGAATAAGGGCCCAAATATTTTCAGTGTTTATTTTCTCCGCTATCAGAGATTGAATGTTGGGTTTGATCTCAATATGAGCTCACAGTACCACAGTCTGTTCTTGACAAAAAGCTAGAACTCATTCTGATGTATTAAACAGTTGATTAAGTGTTTAATAAACAAACCGATTCTAATCTGTGCTTATGGTTTCATGTCCAGGGTGGTTGAAGTCTTTTTACTTAATCATTTTGACTTTTGGGGTCGGATTTTAGTTTAGTCCCATGAGTGTATTGATTTTGCATATCACAAAAGCAATTTTTTACATGATAATAATTATAGAAAACATCTTAATGTAAATATAACTGCGGGCTTAAAAACGGTCGTCTTTCTCAATAAGTCTTTTAAGTTGCAATTTGCAATTGCATTACTGTAATTTTTTATTCAGTATTAGAAAAAAAACAAGTGGCGGAGGTTCCCAAATCTGCGAGTTACCAGATTAAAGACATTTTTATTTATTAATGAATATTCTTTTTTCTAATGAAATATGCTTTTACCTCTTCAGGTCTATGAAACGTCCTATCACAACCTGTGATGAGGGCTCACAAGTAGACCATTGCGCCATTTTAAGAGACCACAAAAAATTGGAGATGAGAGAAAATGTTGAAAATATCAAATTGACTGCTGCATATTGTCACTGAACCCCCCCCCCCTCCTGGTTTGGCAAAAAGAAAATTCTGATATTCCTTTCTCTCTCTTTTTTTGTACAACCAAAAAGCTACCAACAGGGGGTGCTGCTTTACTGTAGACAACAATCTGCACTGCATGAATTTTTGTTTTACCCTTCACATTTTAACATAAGTCCCTTCATATCAGAACCAGTAGTGTCTTGTTTGGACAATTTGGTGGATTTTAGCAAGAGACCATACTATAGACTTTATAGAACAACCCGCCCAGTTTGGTTTTAGTCTGCGTGTGAATATGATCCACAGGAATAAAACATCAATGCACCCCAGCAGCAGAAGTTTCAAGACTAGCATTATAATTGTTGATGTCTGGTTATACATCTTCATTCATCCAAATTCAGTCTTTTTTTTACCTGCTATTATCTCAGTATTTATTGAGGTGTTGATGACATTACAAGCTTCATAGATGGATGGTCTTCTTAATTGTTTTACCCTCTACAGGTTTCTCCCTGGACTGACATTTCTGATCTCACACACATCTGACATTTAAAATAATGACTAATTTAGGTGAGCTGCAAAAGAATTGATCAGTTTTGACCTATTCCACACAGTTTGGTCATTTTGTAGTGACATGCTCATAGTGGCCAAACAGGTACGTGGGGCTACACATTATTGGGAACCTAATACTTTTCCATTACTCAGTATGCTGGTGAATACAATGAGATAAGGCCACTTTAAGTGTTACCAGAGATTGCAGTTAATATGAAATGTGCTTTAATTTACTATCAATGGGCTTTCATCTCCACCGAAGAGCCAATTCATGACTGATGCAAGATGTCTATTAATAGGCTTTATAACATGTTTGATTGCTCTCTCTCTCTCTCTCTCTCTCTCTCTCTCTCTCTCTCTCCCTCTCCTCTCCCCCCCCCCCCCCCCTTTTATCCTCAAGGAGGACTGACAGATAATCCAACTAGAACAGCCTATCAGATGAGAACCTCACCACCTTTCATCCACCCATCCCTCTATTCATTGCATTCACATATTGATTAGCTCAGAAGCCAACCTTCATGTCAACTCAATTCATTTATCCGTCTGTGTGTTACCGCTCAGTAAACAGAGGGATACATACACACAGGAAATTAGAAACTGTTACACACACACACACAGACACAGACACGCACAGAGTGCAGCCTGCTGTACAGTTTTTGCTTGAGGGAAAAAAAATCAAGAAGAAAGAAACGAGGGTATAACATTCAGACCACCAGTGAATCACCAATGATAGGAAATATGTTTATTGAACAGAATAAGTGCAAAGCAGTTATTATTTTACACATAATTTTCACTAATTCAATTATTCAAAGTTGTCAGTCTTAGAACAAATGTGTGGCAAACATTTATAATGTTTTTGGAGGAGTGGTTGGTATTTTTCTAAGTGAATTTTGTTCTTTTCATGGGAATAATGTGTTGATACAATGAGCTCGCTGCATACAGAATCACAGTCACTCTGCCAAAGTTACTGTAGTAATCCAATTCCACTAGAGCCAACACTAAAAATGTGCACGCCCAGAAAAGCCTGTGATGAAAGCATTCACCAAGTGGCATATATTATAAGATGATATTAAGGTTTAAAAAGCCCAGTTGGTCTAATTAAAGCAACACCAATGCAGACGTTACAAGCCAAGATCAAGTAATTAAGAGGCTAAGAAACCCTCTCCTGACAGTGACAGAAGCCAAAATAAGAATCTAATATGAGGTGCATTAAAGCAGGGTTTTGGTTTCATTCAGTGTTCGACAAGGAAAATGAAAACATGATTTCTCACTCATTCCTATCCCGACTCTACTCTTCACGTCAGTGTTTACTTAATTATATGTGATGGGATTTTTCAAATAAGTGGATGAAATCAAGCACACTTTCAAAGATGCTATAAAGTTTGACAAAAGCCACAGAAATTCTAAATGAAAGTTTTTTCTTCTGGGTTGGAATTCTTTGTTACAAATTGCGCAAAGTAAACCATATTTTACTTAATGCTGGGTGACATTAAATATATGGTTTCAGGCTATTATTATATTTTCATTTTTTTTTAAAAATTATGTCATACGTTACATTATGACAGAGCAAATAATGTAATACTAGAAAAAGTAAATACGATTCACAGGAACACAATATTCTTCAAAGTTGAATTAGCTTTTTGACACAGACTGCCAATAAGTGTGGCTGCTGCTTTGATTAAATAAAGCTTATCTGTGTTATTACACAAGGTTAATATAAAGCTTTTTGAATATATTATGAAGAGAAGAGATGAAAAGACTCATGCAGCTGAAGAAGAGGAATGTTTCAACACCTACTCAGGGTGATGGACTAAATGCCTTTGAGGCATGATTACTGTGTTTTCAAGTGAATTGTCTCCTGTCCTCCACTTCCCTCCCCACGGACGAGGAACTCAGGACAAGTCACAGCAAGCAGAAATATCAGCCACCTGCCAAATGCTTCTTGGACTGTGGCTGCCAGCTCTGTGAATTTGGCTAGCCACTCTGGCAGGAAGTCACCTTTTGTTCAACAGGCGTTTCTTTTTGAAAACTTATTTTACCAACTAAATGGTGGGACTGGAAATAACATATACATTTGATACTGTATAGGTACAGGAACACTATTTTAAAGGGCCTGATAAGGATGCAGGTGCATCAGTGAGAGAAGGCTAACTCAAGGTTAAAGTTTAACCAAGACATTACCAATAATCTATTTTTATAATGTTCATATGTTCTTATCTTTGTTTGGCATGTTAGCAAGCTAACATATGCTAATTGTACACAAAGTAAAGTTGAGTCAATGTAATTAGTTGTGCAGGTATTTAGTCATAAACCAAATTACTGAACATATTGAAATTTTGACATGATGAAATATTAAAGAACCAAAGCTATTACAATTCATCCTGATGTCATCCAATGGCACCATGTGCCAATCTATCTTATATTTTTATTTCATCTTTATTTTTGCATGGGATCAATTGAGAACAGGTTTGTATTTACAATGGCAGCCTGACAAGTGACAAAGCCACATGAAGGAAGGGAAGGAGGGCTTGGAAATAAAATACATTAGACTCACATACAGTTTAAAATGATATAAACTACAATATATGTGTGTGTGTGTGTGTGTGAATATATATATATACAAATATATATATATACAAATATATATATATATATACAAATATATATATATATATATATATATATATA
>NC_045738.1:5184743-5199815 GCF_008692095.1 Etheostoma spectabile | reverse complement strand
TATATATATATATATATATATATATATATATATATATATATAAAATGCATTTTTTAAACAGCAGCTGCGGTCCCGCAACCCAATACCAGATAAGCAGATGAAGATGGATGGATTTTTTTACACAAATAACAGTATTTTCTGGAATACATCATCTCCATTCATGCGTCCCACCATGACAAGTTGCACAATCTATCATGACCTTAAGAGCTGTCTGGTTAGCAGCTCTCTGAGAACAGCAGGCCTGGTACCAGATGACAAGTTGGCTAATAACTGTGACTGGTCGGTCTAATCAGTAGGCCGTGGTCACTTCAGCCTGTTGCTGCCCTCATATTAACCTGCTGCTTGTAATTAACACGGAGCTCAACAGCAGAAAGTGTGTGTGTGTTTGTGTATGTGTGTGTGTGGGGTGCAAGCCCTTGTGTGTGTCAACTCTACTTGAACTTTATTTGAGTTCATAGGGCAAACAAACCATGTTTTTTCTGCTGGTTTAAAGGCAGCTGATTGTGTGTGTGAATGACACTATGACACTGTAAGCCCCATGCCTGGGGTTATCTCTGTGTCTTAAATATGTAGGGCAGGGGGTTTCAGGTGTGTGCGTGTGTGTGTGCGTGTGTGCATGTAAAAGGGAAAGAAAACAAAACAACAACAGAGGTATTTGTTTAAATGTAATATTCAGTGTGTTTGCAGAGAGCAGACTTTTATGACTGTGTGTGTGTTTGTGGGCAAATGTCTGACTCGTCAAACAATCAAATGAAAAAGAAAATTCCATTATTCAATGCTGCAGCGTCTGAATTGCAGTTTTTTCTGTCAACTTTTTGAAGACATGCAGCTTTTTCATATTATTAACAGCAATATTTGAGATCTGTCTTTCTCTCTTGCTTAACCTTAAACATTCGTCTTTCACCCAGTTCAAGCTTAAGCATGTGCTTGTGTAAACACAATTGAGCGGGTTCCTGTTTCCTGGGAGAAATCCTCTGCTAACAGGAACTTATGCTTTCTTTGTTTGTCAAAGCCAACAATGGTCACTTGTTTCTAATAACACAGGAATACAGGAAGGTAGAGGAAATACAGGATGATGTGGTGGAGTTTGATCATTTTTACTATTACAATGTGTTGGTTTAGTGCAAACACCAGTGGAATGACTGCTTATTACCAACAATGACACCAAAATGAAGATGTTCCTTTATTGATCAATTTAAAGGTTCTTGACAAAGATGCTGTACAAAAACTCAGTTTACTAAAAGAGGGGCATCTTGGATGAAAGAATATGTATGAAAAAGTATGCGCATGCAGTTTCAATTATAAAAAAAAAAGAAGTGTTTTGTGTGTGTAACACTTCCCCAAACCTTCTCAGTGTCAGGCTGAGAATAATTGGCTGTCAAAGTTTTTACTTTTTATCCGTACTGTCTCGCCACAAAGTTCCCTGGTGCTGCACCATCCAGGTTTTTACAAATCTAAGATCTGTCACATATCACCTGTATGCATACACAGTGAGACAGCTGATCTGAACTGCACACATTTTTATAATTCCTGAGGGGCATTATACGTACAGTTGTTGAAGGTAAAAACTAAGATTCCCCACTGCATGCCACAGACTTGTTTAACAGGAATCAGGATGTCTGGGCCATCAACCATTTGCTTTAGTATTAAACTTCTTTTTTGTTTGTGTGACAGTAATGCTAAGTTCTTTATGCCCACTGGGAAGGAGAAGTACCTGCAGTAAACAGATATTTGTTGCAGTGCAATGACTTTAAAACTCTAAAAATTTTATTAGGCTTCACAGTTGGACCATATGGCACTGAGATAAATGACCTGTGGATCAACTCTATCATGTGACTGATGCATTTATTCATCAGATCCACAGTTAGGATGGACAGCGATGGTGGAAAGGTAGACAGGAGGATAATTACAAGAATAGGGTGAAAGATGGAAAGAACAAGAAGGGAAATAAGGTAGAAATAAAATAATTAAGGGACAGACATAGAACACAGAGGGAAGACATCAAGAGAAATGAATAGATGACAAAAAAAGAAAAGAAAAAGCCACTTGCAGGGAGAACAGCAGCGAGGTTCATCCATCGGGCAGTGCGTCTCTAGAGAGAGCTGTCAAACAAAAGCCACCTGGGACCGCGGCCACTCAGAATAAAAGGTTAACCAAATATTACTGCACATTATTTTTTTATAACTTTTTTCATATCACAGTTTCAGTACATTCTAAATTTACTGTTTTCTTTCAGAGAGCTGCGCTTAATTGGTTTTAATGTTGTCTTAAATGGGATGTATAAAATATTGGGACCTCGAGTCCTTTTTCACCTGATTTGACCAGGTGAATTAGGATCTTTGATTTTGCCTATTAAAATGTCTGTAGACTCTGGCAGCCAGGGTTGTTTGTGTTTGGTGTGTGGTTTGCTGCAAACGGGCAACAGATGAACGACAGACGGACAGGAAGGCAGGAAGAGACTGGAGGAAGAAAGAGGAGGAAGGAGGGACGGGGGACAGAGAATCTTTATCTACATGATTACAGTGTTCATAGCATCTGGACAGTTCTTTGGCTAAGGTGTGTGTGTGTGTGTGTGTGTGTGGTGTGTCCCAGGGACACACCTGGAGTAAAGCTATTTGGTGTTTTAACTTAGGCAGCCACTGGCACATTTCACCGTTGTTTCCCATGACTTCCATTCTTACCCCCTCGGGGCAAGTCGCAAAGTGTCTTCACAAGCAGAGGAGAGCTGAGTGCATAAACAGGATTATGAAGTGTAGCCTACTCAATTCTTTTTTTAGCCCAATAGAAGAAAGCACTGGTTTTGACTGATTGTTCAATGAGAAGATTGATACCACTCTCCCATTAGCTATACAGCCAGGGGAAGGTTAGCTTAGCTTAGCATTAAAGGAAAAGCAGCTAGCCTGCCTCATATAACGCATCTTGTCATTTTGACCCTGAGATTTCTGTACAGTTTGCACTAACAAGACACAATGTATTATTTTGTGAGCTTTTGAGGTGCTGGTAGGCAGATTTTATTTCTTTTACTTTTAGACAGTGCTGGGCTAGCTGCTTCCCCATGTCTTAATGCTAAGCTAAGCTAAGTTAATCACCCCTGGCTGTGACTTCACTGACAGACACCAGGTCTTCTAATCAAACCCTCGGCAAGAATGTGAATAGGATTTCCCAAAATGTCCAACTTAAATGCCCTTTAAAAATGTCAGCTGACTGATTTCATCTTTAGCTAAATGATTTGCCAATTGGATAACTAGCCTATACAGCCATACAGCCTCTGATTTCAGCTATCTACTTCTTTAAAGTTAACAGTTTATTGTTAATCAATAATGGACAAATCAGTAAATAAACAGAAGTTTGACTGAACACTTAAGTGCCCTCTTAAAAAATGGCTAAGTTTAAAATATTTGGTAAGCTATTCATCAGATTTTCTTAATAAATTATTTGGGTAAAATCACTTGTCTTTGATTTGACTTGACAAACCAAATCTCCCAACAAGTAGTTTAAGATTATCCTTTTGTTTTAGAAATAAGTAAAGTGATCTGCAGCCTTTATAGGGTTCCATTCCATTCCAGTTGTTTTATGGAAATAAACTGTTCAAGGACTTGTTTATAAGTGGACCTTTTTGTATTGGAGAGAAACTATGACTTGAAATTTTCCATGTGGATTTACAGCTATAGTAAGATCGTTTCTTTTGTAAATCTAACTTTCAGCTGAGGTGAAAACCCTGCGTCATTGTGCCTTTAACATCGGAGCTCGCAGCGCAGCAGGCAAGCACCTGCTCCGAGCGCACTGAGCCATTTTCAGCCGGACTTTTTTCTACAAGTCAAACATACAACAAACGAGTTCCAGCAACGACCATGTGGTTCCTTTAAAGCCGTTGATTCCGGATATGTGCCCACGATAAGTCCCGTCGTGATCGCGGAGGCGCACATAAAGGGCCCCGAGGGGCTGAAGCCGGATTGGAAGCTGCAGGTTGGCAGCGGAGGATTTTTGTGCAGCGGTACTGGGTCTCTCTCTCTCTCTCTCTCTCTCTCTCTCTCTCTCTCTCATTATCCGGGACGAACAAAAGGGTTGGGACAGGGAGGAATAGCTGGAGGGAGGGATGGCTGAATAACGAGTAGAGATACACCCACTCCGGACCGAATTGTATCCGGAGAGAAAGAGTGAGAGAGAAAGAGAGAGGGAGAGAAAGAGTTAGAAGAAAGAGGAACCAACCATCCTAGTATTCAGAGGATTTCCTTTGGGGATAAAAGGACAACTCGATTTGATGACTGGAGAGGTAAAGAAGATTTCATTCATTGTAGTGTGTGCGTGTGTGTGCGTGTGTGTGCGTGTGTGTGTGAGCGTGTGTGCGCGCGCGCTCCTCGGTCTCAGGTGTGCGGTGCTGAACTGTGTGACCCAAATCTGGCTGAGAAACTTAATCTAAACCAGTCAGCAGCACTTTGAAATGATCACTGAATACACATATTGGAGAAACGGTCAGTCAAAGTGGTGCATTCTCGAAGACAGGTGGAAAAATTGTGATTTTATTTGGCAAAAGAAAGTTTTTCTCAGAATGCGTGCGAGAGATCGTCTACGGCCTTGTGCTGTGATTAATTGTATTTAAATATGTCTGCAAACTCGATTCCACAAATAGCCTTTAAAAAGCAGCATGCACATTAAGCACAGCCTGCCTATTTTTAATGAGGGCGACGCCTTTAACCTGGTTTTCATTAACCAATTAACCAGTTGCAAAGTTGCCGTTTGGACAGGAGGAAATTACGCAAACTGCAGACAAGAGAAACTTTCTGGCCTTATGTGATTTAGATTTTGCTGCAATGTGCGGCGTTTATGTTTAATCACATTTGTCGAGAGAGAGAGAGAGAGAGAGAGAGAGAGAGAGAGAGAGAGAGAGAGAGAGAGAGAGAGAGACTTTTTTTAATTGAACCTCACTCTGAGACTGTCTAATCTCATTTTAGTGAGATTAACTCTCATTTGTGTGTGTTTGAGAGAGACTAAGAGAGATTCATTTCTGTTGAATCTTTCTCATTTCCCTTCTCATGTCCTGAAGCTTTTTATAAAAAAAATGTTTTTGATGCTCATCAATATGCATTGTCATATTTCTGGCCTTTTGCAGTGTCTGAATTGAAGGAGATGGCCATCCTTTCACCGGCTGCCTCTACATCAGAGAATGATTCAAATCCTGAAACAACTTTTGTTGCGTGTGCTGTTTTATTCATTCGACTGTCGGCGTGTGCCTGTGCGTGTGTGTGTGTGTGTGTGTGTGTGTGTTTACCAAGGAGATAAATTTTGTACGTCTATGTTCATCCCCAGTGTGTAATATTGAGTGGCAGACTGAGGCAGACAGAGGAGGGGGATTAGGTAGTGAAGGAGGAGAGGAGGGAAAGGAATAGAGGGTGCAGAGAACAAAAAGTGAGTGGTGTAAGGAGGAGATGACATATGGAAGAGGAGAGGAGCATGTGTTTGCTCTTGTGGAGACAATGGTTCCCATAAAATGTTCCCTCGCTGAACTGACATCAAACTGCCCTCTCCCTGTCTGTCTATCACACTGTCTGCCCTCCATCTTTTTTTTCTTTTGTCAGTTCTTTTTTTCATTTTGTGTCCACTCTTCCCTTAAACAAAGTCCTTCACTGTTACGCCCTCAGCCTGCTCTATGTGGGCGGGAGGCTCAACCGCTGCTCTGCGGTCAGTCTAGACTGTAAAACTACTGCTCTGTAATTGTATCAAAGTGGATATTAGACAGGAGTTAACTGATTCCAGATCAGTGCTTTGGGGCCATGTGGGCAAGGTGGGTCTTCACGAACCACAGAGTCTTTCTTGCTTTTCCCCTCTTTGCTTTGAATTTTCTTCTCTTTGTCAACGTAATCTTCCTTCTTTCCGTATAGGTCTAGACTGCTGCTTGTGAGGATGTTGTCAATGGGGCAAATTAGGTGGTGCTTGTGGGCTCCACTGGTGTTACTGGCCCTAGTTCCCCATTCCCCCTCTAAGGCACAAGATGAGGGTAAGTCTCCTTTACCGGTCCATCCCACATCCATCTTTCTTTGCTCATAACTCTTCCTCCACTTCTCATTTTTTCCCATCATAACTCTTCCCTCTTCCCTATTTACTCTCCTCACCTCTCTGCCATCCTTTATCTCCATACCCTTCTCCCTTCCCTCACCTGACCTCTCTGTGTCTTCTCCTCCCCTGTTTCAACATTCCTCCCTCTGCCGTCTCTCTGTTTGATGTGCAGGCTCAGTCCAATCAGATTACATCACGCTCATGATCATATCATTATGTCATTTCAACCTGCCAGCATGGCAGTGCTTGCAACCCCGCTGATAATGCTGGCATGGTTCATAGGGGCTGTAATAAACGAGTTGTAACTTCAAGCTGTGATGATTTGCTGCGCAATATAACGCTCCACTGTGCTTCACAATCAACCTCACCTCAGCAAACCTGATTTTATCAAACTGAGTCTCATCAAAGTGGGCTGTTTTGTTCAATGTTTTGGGTCATGGATGTTAAAAATCTGGATGCACTTCTAAACAAGAAATGCACATTTGAGTTCCAGTTGAACATACTGCATGTTAATATGGCATTATATGGCAATATTAGCATATCATGTGTTAAAATGTAACTTATGCATGTTCTTCTGAATGGGATATTCTGATGTACTCCTCCTGCTGCTTCTCTCTAAGACCTGGTAATACAGTAAGGTTGTCAGCTTTAGAGCTGAAGTCAAAATAATACTTTCTAATCATGAGATCAAGCCTAGGAAGTTAGGTGATATATGGGCTTTTATTTTAACTACAGCTGTAGGATGCTTTGACTGAGAACGTTTAGCTTACTCCAACAAACCAATCCAAGAGCTCATTTCTGAATCTTATAACTGTTGTGTGTGTGTGTGTGTGCAGCAGGTCTTATTTAAAGGAATACTACATGTAGAAATCAACAAAAGATTTGTTCCCTCTTTCTCACTCTGCAGTCATTCAAATGCAATAATCCACATATGACACAAACCAGACTAGATCCATGTGTGGCTGCTTTGTGTTTATTTACCAGTGGAAGTCCACACAGAAAAGGGATTGCTTTGAAATGAAAGATGGGGTTTTCTATCTTCTTCTGTCTTTCTTCTACCCTATGTTAGTTCTCTTTGCTCCCTCTGCTTCTATCTTCTGTTCTCTCCCTCCATCCTTCCCACTGTCTCACTGTTCTCTTCAGTTATTTTTTACTTTTCTGTTTCCCCCTCTTCTCTTTTTCTCCCTTAACGTTTTATTCCAATTTTCATCAGCAGTTCTGTAAGTCACATTTGTCATTGCAGGCAGACAGAAACGAGAGGTGAGACAGAAATGTGACAGCATAAATTAGGCCGGTATTTGATCCCAGTGAATCACAGCAGAACATGTGCGACCTCCCAGACTCTATGGGAGCATGCTCTGCTCGATCGCTTCATTGGGGAGCATGTGATAGCCCTTCATTACTGCCTGGTCTGTCCCTGTAAGCTGCAACATCTGGTCAGAGGGGATTTGAGCTCAAGGGTTAGTGTGTCTTCTACCCATGGAGGATGTTTGCATATACAACACAAATGTCGTCAGGATCTCCTGCTACTAAGAAGTTGGTCAGTTCAGGAAGGGATTTTCTCTGCACAAAAGTATGTAGCAAATCAAGAAATTGCAGACTTGACTGTTGCACATGCCTTTTGTCAATCAGCAATTGTGAAAAATTTTTTTTTACACATTATGGAAAGAAATTTTATTAGAAAATAGCATCTGAAGTGAAATACAACTGGGGACAATAAGCGTACACAATTTTATGACAGTCCAAAGTTGTTGAGACATTTCACAGTGTAAGTGAAAACTTTGACTTGCTGGTGGTTCTAAATGAAAAGTCAGGGAATCACCAAATTAAGTTGGATTCATCCGGTGTGGGACACATATGTAGAAAATGGCATGGTAATACATTAAATTGTTTTTGAAATATTTTAGTGCGGCCCGTTTTTTGTGCTGTATATGAATACATTTTTTTTAGGAAACAAGATTTGGATACAATATACAGTCTGCACTGCATATGAAGCTTCACTTCTACTCACCTGTAGGAACAGCTCTGATGCCTTTCCCAATGCAGACATTGAGCAGTAGGCAAGACAGTGGGTTGTTTTTGGTTCTTTGGCTGTTATCTTGGCCTTGAAAAATATTGAAAAGGGAAATGTAAATTTGGTTCTCTGCTCACTCCTCAGAGGGTGCACGGAGTGACCTGGCACTTTGTGTTGCTGTTTCCAATGCAGCAGTGACAAAAGCAGGATGGATGGAGGAAAGATGCCTGACGGTGGAAACATGCCACTGTTACATCAGCACCTTGACCTTGTTTTTGGAATGTCTTGTTACGTAATTAAGCTTTTTCTATAGTTCTGTTTGTTGGATAAGACAGGTAGTAATTAAGCTATCTATCTATCTATCTATCTATCTATCTATCTATCTATCTATCTATCTATCTATCTATCTATCTATCTATCTATCTATCTATTTATCTATCTATCTATCTATCTATCTATCTATCTCTGTGTGTGGGTTGTCCTGTGTGTTTGTGTGTGCTAATTATAACTATGACTAAATATAACTGATTTTGTGGCCATCCCAGGTCAACACTGTGCTTCTAGATACGTGTGTGTGTGTGTGTGTGTGTGTGTGTGTGTGTGTGTGTGTGTGTGTGTTCTGTGTGTTTGAGGGGAACAGTGTGTGTGTGTGTGTGTGTGGTTAGAGGGCAGCCTGGAATTAGTATGAGTGAAAGTGTTGGCCAATAATTTCCGTTATAATGAACAGGGACAGAAGCCAATGATGAGAAATCATTTATTCATAAACAAAAGAGAGGAAGAGATGGAACAACCTGTTTTGAATTTAAAAAATGCAAAAATATCCAAATCTCAACATGCTGGTAACCAAGCATCTCACAATCATCAACCACTAAATGAAGCATTGAATCGTTGCGATGTGCAGCTCGGCTCTGTTAATGTTATTGTAAATAAATTTAATCAACTTTAATTAATGGGAATTTGCGCTAATGAGGATTTTTCGTTAATATGAGGCTTTCGGCAATGACTGATACAGAAACAAATGGACGGCACAACAAATTTTAATATCACTTTGGATATCCAGTTCACTCTACATCCAATGTGCATCCATGTGCCAAATTATCAGTATGTGTAGGAGGTAGGGAATAATGGGTGTCAGGTGCAGTATTTGCAGTCTAAAAAAGCATGACATAGGATAGAGCATTTTGGAGCATAGACGTGCCTCCTAAAATCCCAGAATGGAATAGCTTACAGAGCCCATGATTGAGCAAATATTGTTGTAGTACAAGGTTGTGAATTGTCTACTTGGGTCTTGGTTTTCTTGAAATAACTGAGAAAAACTGCCAGAGTGGTAACAACAAGACATGTTTTTTCCCCGTTTAATTCAATATTATAGTCGTAGCAGCAGAAGTGAGCTCACTACAACCTCTCATATACAAAGAAGTGAAATCGCGGTCAACCAGTGATTCATTTCTAACACGTTTAATGTTTCAAATTAACCTAACGGAAATTGTTACATTTGACAGCACTAAATGGCACGATAAATTTCATAACCATGATGCACACCCATGTTGATAGCTGACTATGCAATTTGATAAGATAGGGATGATGGCAGCCTGCTCCTGGCACTTACCAGTACCTCTTGCTGATGTGAAATTAACTCTGCTGTCTGTCCCTCTGTGAACTTTTTGTATTTTGCTGCATCAGTCTCGAGGGTCTGGTCCCTCTTTTCTTTGAATTTTTCTCTTAAGACATCCATGAATTTTCCCCATCCACCTTTCTCCTTACGTTTTCTACTAGCCATTGTCACGTCTAATGATGTAGGCCTATAGACTGGGCAAACCCAGCGATTAGATTTTGCCCTGCTGTAGGCCTACTCTTCTTCCTCAGTTTTTTTATGAGTGATCGTAATAGCGCCCCCTGCTGTTAGCTGTTAATACTGCTTTATTAGATTTTTTTTGTGCCAATTGCCGTCAGTTGGATGGCCGTTATGGTATTTTTCTGAACGCAGATTGTCAGTCCGTCCCTGCGAGTACAGTGCCAGGATAACCCTGACTAGCCAGACACCTGGCTTTGCCCCTCCCCTGCTGCTATTTTTGTGTCAAAATCCCTTCACCATAGGAAACTACAACCTCCAAGCTAGCAACCTAGTTACACTCTGTAAAAGGCCAGTTTTGATTTTAAAAAAAACGTGCAATAAGGCAGGCCTGCTTTGTTCTTTTGGTGAATACTTGTAAAGATTTACAAAGAATGTTTACGGCATAACTGGGTCATTTAAAAACGATTGCTGTGGACAATGTACACACGGCGATACACAAGCTAGAGCAAATTATTTTTAAACATGTATCCAGCTAATTTTAATTGTTAAAAATTACTGTATTGTGTGAACAGTAAACTTTATTTAATATTTTATGTGGCATTTTCTTCTGCGGGGTGCAAATGTTCTACCAAAAAGTTCCCTTCTGAGACTATTCTGCAGAGGCACCATTGCTGCACCGGAATATAACTCTGCCCAAGACAATTGTGATTGGTTTAAATAAATGCAACAACCCAGAGCTTGTTATCTTCTATCCAAGAATGTATGTGTGGTGTGGCCAGATCTACAGTGCTGTGGTGTAAGATCTGTTGAAGTCTGTTTACAAGTCCAGTAGTTAAGGAGCAATATTAGCTTTCAGTTGGAGTTGTGTTTGTGTCCACATTATGAATTTCAGTCCAATATTTATGACAACACAGATGAGTGTGGTGAGAGTGAACCACAACATTACATTGCAGATGGAAACCAAAACAATGTAATAAAGCAATGTAGAATTGAATGTAACTGTAGTCTAATGATAATGACTGCCAAATAGAAGCCTGGATCATCGGAATTACATTTCTAGGACAAAGCTTGACCTCCGGCACTTGGTTTGCACCGAAATATTTTTTTGAAGCTACGTTGCCACTTTTCAGAGTCTAGAATATAAATATTTTATTTTATTTTGTTAAACACCAAAACTACAAAAAGGCAGTAGTTGTGATAAACTACTCTTTAAATTATCCTGGGACTTGTGGGGGACACAAGGACTCAATACAAAACTTAATTAATGTCAATATATGTTTTGAAGTGTACACAGCAGTGATCTTGACTTGGAAATGATCTGTTAGAATAGAACATGCCAATCATCTTCTGCAGAATCAACCCAGTTGAGTATTTTATGGTGATACTTTTTTCACTGTTGGTTGGCAGGCATGCATAATATCACATGGGGACAGACGTTCCAACTGACTCTTTATATTCAGCCAGTCCTTAAGAGAGATTTCACACTCACACACACTATGCACACACAATGCAGCAGAGAGATAAGAGTTGGGTGAAAAAGGCATCACTTACACAGGTAAAGCGATGAAAGAGAGAAAAAAGGCGTTAAGCCACTAAAGGAGTGGAGGGGCGCAGTGGTGGAGAAGATAGGATGAAAGAGCAGAGGAGAAGACAGGGAAAGAGGAGGGAAAGGAAAAGAGAATTTAAACCCAAGGATCAGAAGAGGAGATGTGATAAAAGAGTGGAGTGTTCCGTGAGAGCAGCAGAGGAGATAAAAAAGAGTGGAGAGGTGAAAAGAAAGAGTGGATTTGGGTTAAGTGCTATCTCGGTGAGCAGAGCAGTTCTTGTACTGACTAAACACCAGCCTTATCAAACGACGTGTGCAGTAGCGCTGGATAGGCACTAAACAGACAGACAGACATGCACGCATGCACCCACGCACGCACACACACACACACACACACACACACACACACACACACACACACACACACACACACACACACACACACACACACACACACACACACACACACACACACACACTTCCCCCATCTCTCTCATATGTACAGTACTGTAGCTATCTTGTGGTGACAGTGCAAGCCAGCCGTTGTCATCCATAAATCCTGCGTATTAGTGGAGCCTGAATACTCACCAGTACTGGGCTAATCTGGAGAGAGGAAAACAAGGAATTAAAAAGGACCGCAAAAATGAAGGCAATGGAAGTGTAAAGAGATGATGAGTGAAAAGAAAAGGAGCGCGAGAGAGGACTAATTAAAAATATGAGAGAATGAACTACAGTATGGGAAAATAGTGAAAAAAGAAGACAAAATTGTGACAATGGAAGAGGATATGAGAAAGATGATGGGAATGAGAAGACAGAGAGAAGTGAGAAAGGGTTTGAGAAGATGGGAAAGAGACAACTGGCACTGGAAAGAGAGATTGAGATAAGCCAGAAAGCTAAGAGAAGACAAAGGAAAGACCTGAGGCAAAACAGATCAATAAAGACAGTTAAATAGAAGTTGAATAGAGAGATTGTTGAGTAAAGAAAGTGGAAGAATGAAGGTAAACTGAAAGGAGAGGAGGAAAAAGAAGAGAGGGGATTGTAAGTGAAAGGAGCAGGATGGAAAGAAGCCAACATAGAGCAGGATGGTAAGCCAAATCAGGAGATGGGAAGAAGAAGCTTGAAGAAGAAGTTTGTAGGAATAAGAGGAGGGGTGAAGAGAGGAGATGAAGTGAAGCAGAGGATTGGACAGCATTTACTCATCTACCAAGAATCCCTGCTAGCTTTCACTGCTGCTAATCCTAGGAAAAGTCATCCCTTCTCAGACTGAGGGCGTCAAGCTGTGCCTATAGCGCTCTAACCTAGATAATTCCAGTTCATACTGGGGCCCTATAGTTAAAAGATTTTCTAGTTCACACTCCCTACAGAGTCGAGAAATTAGAAAGTCATCCTTCAAATTTGACCCCTTTTAAAAGCATCTTTGAGTTAAGGTTCAGCTGCATGAGGTAAGAACATGTTAAATATCGTTCTTAAAGGGATTTCTATCATTTTCTGGCGCAGTTTTGTAAGTTTTTTTTCATTGAGGCTTAAGTTACTCAGACTATTTACTGGAGCTAAATTGTGTTGCTAAGCAGTAGTCGCCAAAACTTCTGCCAAATGGCTGCACTTGCATTTACTACCTGGCAAGAAGTTTAGACAAGGAGCTGTTGGGGGCTCGCTGATTCCAGCAGTGTAACTCTTTCAGATAAATGGCTCTAGTTTGTGTGATATACTATTGTGTTATATATGGGTTTAAGCTCTGCATGTTTAGGGTGGAGAGTTTAAGCCATCTAGCCAAATTCTACAGTATTTTACGCAAAATATCGGATGTCTAATGCAATTCACTAAAGCATCTGGCACTTTGATTCAGAGAGTGTGAAATGTTGAGCTTTTGGATGATATTTATGGCTGCATGGTGGTAAACAAAAGCAGACGTGGTGGTTTTCGAACGGTAATTTAAATCAGAGACCCTCATGTTCTGTCAGCATCCGCAGCCATTGGAGCTATTATGTCCATATTCATTAATCATAGTTGCCGTCACTGAAATAGCCTCCAACTCATAGACCTTGACATGCATTCACAGAATAAAAGAGGGTCATAGTTGGCTCATTAATTTTTTACATACTTTTTTTTATTATAATTCAATGTGTGTGTGTGTGTGTGTGTGTGTGTGTGTGTGTGTGTGTGTGTGTGTGTGTGTGTGTGTGTGTGTGTGTGTGTGTGATTTCATTGACATGCAAAGCAAAGATGAAAGTATTCATGGCAATTTTCACTCGGTTATTAGTACCCTGCCTGCCAACTCAGTTCACCTATCAAGCACACACTAAATGATACCAGAGTGATAATCTACCAGCTCGATCACAGACTTAAATTATTCATAGATCCGTATTGTGTGGTGTAATTATACTGTTTCATCCTATGCATTCTTAGTATTTGATAGGTTGCGCGGTGTGAAGGAGTGAGCAAAATGCTAAACCGTGAAGTTCTGCACTGTGTTTCACAAAAACTATCAAACAGCCGCATAAGATCTGGTAATGAAAAGTTTAAAAAGTTGAGACTTGATTCTGTTATTTGGGCAGTTCAGATTTTATTTTTACTTGTGAGATAATACCATGACTAAATATTAAGGATGTTTGAAAAGAAAGTCAGGGCTGAAAGTATTTTTTTCTTGGATTATTGTCTTTACTTTGATAATTGATTTTACATAGTAGCTCCACGACCAGAACAGAATCCACGTTGTTCCTCTTCAACTCAAGGTTTGACTATCGGCCAAACCCTCCTTTTCAGCACCTTGGAGTAGACTTTACCAGGGAAGCTGAGCAGTGTGATAACCCTGTAATTGGCACACACCCTCTGGTCCCCCTTTTTGAAGAGGGGAACCACCACAGCTCCAGACTTCCACGCAATGTTGAAGAGGCGTGTCAACCAAGACAGCCCCTCCACACCCAGAACTTACAGCATTTCTGGACGGATTTCATCGGTCCCTGGGGCTTTGCCACCGTGAAGTTGTTTAACTACCTCAGAAATTTCCACCAGGTAAATTGAGAACAATCCCTCATCCTCCTCCAGCTCTGTTTCAACCACAGAGGGCGTATTAGCTGGATTTACAAGTTCCTCAAAGTACTCCTTCCACAGCACTATTACCTCCTCAGTTGATGTCAACAGCGTCCCATCCTTACTGTACACAGCTTCGATGGTTCCCCCCCTTCCCGCTCCTGCGTTGGAGAACGGTTTTCCAGAAGCACCTTGGTGCCGACCAAAAGTCCATCTCCATATCTTCTTCAAATTTCTCCCACACCCACTGCTATTCCTCTTTTGCAGCAGAGGCTGCAGCCCTTTGGGTCCTTCGGTACCTTGCAACTGCCTCTGGAGTCCTCTGAGATAACATATCCCAGAAAGACTCCTTCTTCAGTCGGACGGCTTCCACGACCACCAGTGTCCACCACAGTGTCCGTGGGTTACTGCCCCTTGAGGCTAAGACCACAGCTCCCCACCACAGATTCAGCAATGGAAACTTTGAACATTGTCTACTCAGGTTCAATGTCCCCAGCCTCCACATGGATACGCAAAAAGTTCTGCCGGAGGTGGGAGTTAAAAGTGTCGAACATGGGCCTCCTCCAGACATTCCCAATTAACCTGCTCTGCCCATTTGAGCTTACCAGGTCTGTCCAGAGTCCTCCCCCCCCC
>NC_045738.1:5180623-5184733 GCF_008692095.1 Etheostoma spectabile | reverse complement strand
CCCATCAGTTGAAGGCTCTGGCCCTCTCTTCACCCGAGTGTCCAAAACATACGGCCTCAGATCAGATAAAACAATTATAAGGTACTCTGGTACCAAGTACACTTATAAGCATCCCTATGCTCAAACATGGTGTTTGTTATAGACAACCAATGACTAGCACAGAAGTCCAACAAGAGACACCCACTCAGGTTTAGATCAGGGAGGCCCTCTCACGCTTCTCCATGTATCTCCATCATCACTCACGTGGCGTTGAAGTCCCCCAGCAGAACTATGAATTCCCCCACTGGAGCCCCATACAGGACTCCATTCAAGGTCTCCAAGAAGGCTGAATACTCCGAACTTTTGTTTGGTGCACATGCACAAACAACAGTCAGAGCGACCCTCTCGTCCACCGGGGTGAGCCCCAGTTGAGGTGGTTCAGGCATCTGGTAAGGATGCCCCCTGGGATCTGCTCTAGGGAGGTGTTCCAGCCATGTCCAGCTGGGAGGAGGCCTAGGGAAAGACCCGAGGACTAGGTGGAGGGATTCTATCTCCAACCTGTGTATGTATATGTATGTATAATTGTGTTTATGCGGCTTTAGCCCCAATATCTAAACCATCCAAGGCAGACTTACCACGAGCTACAAGATTGTGAAACAATGATTTATGCTGCTGTAGATGGCACAAGTCCGTATGAAATCAACCTTGTTTTAATGTCATGGAGAAGTACTACACTACTTAAAATCCTAAGCATAATACCGACGTCTTCGATTGGTGGTTGTTGTTTACTGCATCTCTAAACAGCTATAAGGGAGTGCTACAACTGAAGTCTATGATTATGTACACAGTCTTATACCTTTGCCTTTTTCCGTTTTCAAAATATTTTTTGCGGCGAAATGCTTTATGATTCATCTTGTAGCTGGTTGGCTTGGTTCCTGGCTTAAAACTCTTTATTTAGGGCCTAAGCATTTTCTGAAAAGTCAATGGGACAATCACTTCTGGAACCAGTGCGTCACTGTTGAGCTCCATAGCACGCTGCTGCTGATGCTACAGTGAACCAATACTTTTCAATGATATTGTATAAATCAGAAATGTACTTTTAATGTATTGGCACAGGCAAGAACTGCCTTTTTTCTACTTTTCTTCACCCGTGTCTGACAGAAATTTAAATCATCCCTCCTTGCATCACTTGTCCTTGAAATGTATCTTATAAAGAGAATTTGACTGGAAATAGTTTCTTATAAATCTGTGCTTTTTTAAACCTTTTTTCATGCTGTTTTGAGCTGAAGCTGAGCTGCATGCTAACATGCTTTATGTGTTGCTCTCATGGATTCAGGAACTTTAAAATTTAAATTCACTCAGCCCTCTCTCTGTCCTTCTGTCCATCCATTTATACATTTCCTTTTGAGTCATTTAGATTTGTGACGATTTGGGGTTTCTGACGTCTAACCCTAACCACAGTTAACACTTGTTGACTGGTTGCTGGGAACCTTTTGATTAATCATTTTCATTCATCAACATTTTTCAGTTTTATTTCCAAACATTTTCTAGCTTTATTGAAATAGATTTAAATGTGGTTAATTGTTTTTCAGTTCCAGCTCCGAGGAGGCTGCGTTTCAAAGTGCTGAGCTCTAACAAACTCCTTGTTTCCTGGAAAGAGCCAAAAGGAGACTTTGACAGCTATTTATTCCTCTACAACAGTACACCAGGTAGGGTAATTTTGCTGTCGACACACACTCACACACACACACACACGCACACACACTCTCTTAGAGAAAATACTCCTATGCCAAAGAAGTGAGAATAAACCTTTAAATTTTTTTGGGGGGAAAGATCCCATTATGACTTTGATATTCTGTCTGTCAGGAAGGATTATGTAATTTACACAAAACTCAAAGCTCCTTTGATGGGATCACATTTGAAAGATGTGGAGGACTCAAAGTTTGTCCTGTACCTCTGCCAAGTTTGAGACAAAGGAATGTTTTTTGCTGAATATGTGGCGCCTGTCAGCAGATTTGAAAAAGGGACTGATAGGTACTCAAGGCAGTAGGACATACTCCGAGTCATGATGGAGTTCAGTCCAGGACAGATGACAGACAACAGCAGCCACAGTCATTCATTTAGCATTAAACTGCATTATCACTGTATGGAGTTGTTGGCATGATTAACGCCTGACATCCTGCTTTTACCCTGCATCTGTCAGCAGTCGATCATTGTACTGTTACAGGGCATGACCTCGTCTCTTTCAGGGCATGCACAGTGCAGTCAGTAATCACCCTAACTACAATTGATGTCTTCTTCATCATGTAATCACCACCACAATGTGAACCTACCTTCACATCAATACCTTGCTGTGCTGAACACTGCAGAAGATTCTTTTGCAGCCATTGTAGAAAATGATAAGTAGAACTGAATAAGCACTCTGTATCATAAAACTTCTTTCTTGCAAACAACCCTTTGTAAGAAACGCCTCGTCTGACAATTTCTTGCTGCCTCTGACAGCTGAAAAGAGAACAAAAACTGAAATTTATGGCCACTTCCTCTCAGGGAGAAGTGCAGCAGTAGCTCACTGGCATCCAGAAAATGCAGTTAAAAATTGGACTTTCACAGTGTCCACACACCATGTGGATAATAAAGCCTTATTTGTTAAAAAGGAAGAGGATGAGGACTCAAAAACCTGACCTGTGTCCTGATGTCCCGTCAGATGAAGCGAAAGACACCCACAGGAAAGCTTGTTAACATTGGTTGAAGTCCTTTTGTTGAGAATAACACACCATTTTAGATCACAAAAGCAGCTGTCAGAGTGGCAGCTAACCTTTTGACTCAACGTAATATCCCTTTTCTCCTAAAAAAAAAAGAGAGCAACTCAAGTGCAACTGAATAAGAATTTAGGTTTTAGATTGGGACAGATGACTCATTATAAATGCTTATATATTCTTTAAAACATTGTCCAGTCAATTTCCCCTCATTATCATATTGTATCCTTATGGATAATGTTACCCAAGTTTTATTGCATCAAAATGTGTTTAACTTGTGCTTCTTTTCCAGTGGCTTTATTCTCTTCATTAGTCTCTGACAGTGCATGAATTTAACTAAAATAAGCACTTATAGAAGTCTGTTCAAAAGGCTGCCAACAATTTTGAAATTCAAATAGTGTGGGTTATGTCTGTGCGTGTAGACCTACTTGCACAGTTGTGTATTTATCAGTACCATATGTCTCTATTTACTCTCTCAAATAATCTCATTTGCCCATCAACGTAAAACACAGTCACCAGGAGATTAGCCCTGGAGGCTGAGGTTTGTTTAACGCTTGAAGAGGCTCTAGTCGGTAGGCTAATTATGTAACATTAAAGATCAAGAAAAAAAAGATGGGACTTCAGGGTCAGGTAGCATTCTGTAACAAATGATGTAGACAGTTCGGAAAGCTGCACAACAGGTAGCCCCGTTCATTCCATTCACTGCCCTATTTTTTACAGTCACTGTCCTCTGTCTGGGAGATCCATGCCAGGAGACAGTCCCGGAATGTCCCATAGTAAAGCGGGAAGGAAGCAGCTGTGTGTTGCTCTTTAATGAAGGTGGGGTGGTTAACCATATGTACATTTGTCAAACTAAGCAGTTAGTCATCCTTTTAAAAGTCTTTTCTCACATAAACCGAAAAAAACCCAAAAAGGATAGCCCTTTGTGTTGCTTGTCCAAGTCAAATTTTTTACTAAGAGAACGGTTGCAGCGTCTTCTTCGCTTTGCTGTGGTTCGCCAAACTGTAATGGGCTCATTATTGCCTCATGTGGCCGAATCACAAAAAACACCCAAGTGGTATTTTCCCACATATCGGCTACAAGGGGCAACAATGAGCCCATCACACACTCGGAAACAAACTTCGACAAGTGACACAAAGGGGAGATTTGTGCTTCAGTGTTTTCAAAAAGTATCATCGGTATTACAAGAGAAACGACTCAAAGATGACAACAAACTGGTTGTTTTGTCAAACGTGCAGCTTATTAACCATCCCACCTCTGCAGGCTAAAGGGGATTTGAGGGTCACTTCCATGGCTGCTAATGCTAACCTACCTGTAATACAGTCCCTGACAAAAGTCTTGTCGCTTGTGTACAAATTGACCTGAAGTGCCGCTG
>NC_045738.1:5174653-5180613 GCF_008692095.1 Etheostoma spectabile | reverse complement strand
ATATTTCTTATCAAGATTTATTTACAAGAAATGGCTCATTTTAATCCCAACAGCTTCTGTAATTATGTTTTAGAGCAAAAAGAAACTGTCAAAAAGTATTCTAATATTCACAGCTTGGTAAAGCCCATTGAGTCAATTTTTGCAAAGACATAAGTGTTGTCGCCTTGTCATATGAGCTTCACCTGTGACTAATAACGGATCAATTAGGTCTCAGGTGTCGGATTCTGTCTCGAAATGCTCCATGGTCGAATCAGTGCCAGAAGCCAGCACTAAACAAAAGACAATTGAAAAAACCGTGTGGCTTTGCCAAGCCCACAGCCTGCTAAAAGGATGGACGCTGGAGAAGTGGAAGAAAGTGGATTTTTCAAATGAATCTTCTGTTGATTACACCACGTTGCCGCAAATTTGCAGAAGACCTACTGGAGCCCGCATGGATCCAAGATTCACCAGAAACGTGAAGTTTGGTGGCGGAAAAATCATGGTCTGGGGTTACATCCAGTAGGGGGTATGCAAGAGATCTGCAGGGTGGAAGGCAACATCAATATTCTCAAATACCAGAAATCTTAGCTACCTCTAATATTCCCAACCATAAAGAGGCCAAATTCTCCACAGGATGGTGCTCCATCGCATACTTCCATCTCCACTTCAAAGTTCCTCAAGCGAAGAAGATCAAGATGCTCCAGGATGTGCCCGCCAGTCACCAGACATGAACATCTTTGGCTATGTGGGGTAGGATGAAAGAGGAAGCATGGAAGACCAACCAAAGAATATTGATGAACTTTGGGAGGCATGCAAGACTGCTTTCCTAGCTATTCCGATGACTTCATCAATACATTGTATAATCTTTGCCAAACCGCATGGTGCAGTCCTTCAAGCTCATGAATTCATACAAGATATTAATTTGGATCTCACAGCACCACTATTTAATTTGCTGACATATTTTGTATTGTATTAAATTTTTTTCAATTTATGTATAGGCGACACACTTTTGTCTTGCCAAAATTTGACCTTTGTCTTGTTAAAATAATAAATCTTTTTTAGTGAAACTAATTTATTTCAGTGCATTGACCATCATTTGGGAGGGTTTTAGCTTTTCATATGAGCTATTTCTTACACCAATTGATTAATTAAAAGTCAAGTTAATAGCAGGTGTTTCTACAAAATAGATAAGCGACAATACTTTTGTCAGGGACTGTAGGTCTGCCATAGCAAGACTAATTGACTACTGGAAGGATGCTTGAGAAGTATTTAGCTATTATGTGAAATGTTTTACAAGGGTAAAGCTCATGACATATCATTAAAGTTTTACTCTATAAGAGAATAAAGAGACTGATGGTGTAACTGAAACAATGATATTTAATGTCAGATGAGGTCTGAGATATTTTCAGCAAGACAAAAAAGACGAAGACTGCATGGGTGGTTTTATAAGGTTGAGTTATACAGGTTTTTATTATTATTTTTACTCTGTATATACCACTTTGTGTACTTGTTTGTGTTATAGATTTGGGTATTGGTCTGAATTTTAGTTGTAGCATAAAAACTGAAACCAGATGGAAACAGCCTGAATCTGTCCAAAGTTCACATCTAAAACTTACTAATTAACCTCTTATATCTCATTTGTTTAATCCTTCAGTCCATCAATTCTTCATCTGTCAATGGGCTTGTTTGCTAGTTAACTACCACTAAGGAACCATCTACCGTTCCAGGAACCATCACCTTGTCGTGGTGGAGAGGTTTGTGTGTCGCTATGAACCTGAGGGCTGTGTTGGCTGGAGCTTTATGCTTCTGGTAGGGTCTCCCTTGGCAAAGTGGTCTCAGGTGAGGGGCCAGACAAAGAATGGTTCAAAAAACCCTATGAGAGATTGAGGAAGGGATAGAGGGACCCTTAACAAGAGGAAGCCCGGGGCCCCCATCTGGAGCCAGGCCCAGACGGATAGCTTGTCAGCAAGCGCCTGGTGGCTGGGTTTGCAACGGAACCTGGCTGGGCACAACCCAAAAAAGCAATGTTGCACCACTCTCTCCATCCCATGGGCCCACCACCTGTGGGAGGAACCGCTGGGGTCGGGTGCGCTGCTACATGGGTGGTGGTGAAGGTCAGGGGCCTCGACGGACCAGGCCCGGGCAGAAGAGGCTGGCTCTGGGGATGTGGAATGTCACCTCTCTGTGGGGGTAGGAGCCGGAGCTATCAGTTAGATCTGGTGGGGCTTACCTCTACGCACAGTCTCGGTTCTGGAACCAACCATGCTCCTAGATAGGGGATGAACTCTCTTCTATTCCAGAGTGTCCCAGGGTATGAGGCGCTGGACGAGTGTGGGGATACTCACAAACCCCCGGCTGAGCGCCACTATGTGGACAAGAGGGTCTGACTGTTGTTTGTGCGTATGCACCAAACAAGAGTTTGGAGCGTTCAGCCTTCTTGGAGACCTTGAATGGAGTCCTGTACAGGGCTCCAGTGGGGGACTCTATAGTTCTGCTGGGGGATTTAAACGCACATGTGGGTGATGATGGAGATACATGGCGAGGCGTGATTGGGAGGATTGGCCTCCCTGATGTAAACCAGAGTGGGTGTCTGTTGTTGGACTTCTGTGCTAGTCATGGATTGTCTATCACAAACACTATGTTCAAGCATAGGGATGCTCCTAAGTGTACGTGGTACCAGAACACCCTAGGCCAAAGGTCAATGATTGATTTTATAATAGTTTCATCTGATCTGAGGCCACATGTTTTGGACATTCGGGTAAAAAGAGGGCCAAAGCTGTCAACTGATCACCATCTGGTAAACATTGAATTTCTTGCACCGTTATGACATAAAGAGAGCTGAGCCAGAAGGCAAAGCTTTCGATCTACCGGTCAGTTTTCGTTCCTACCCTCACCTATGGTCATGAAGGCTGGGTCATGACCAAAAGAACGAGATCCAGGGTACAAGCGGCCAAAATGGGTTTTCTAGAAGAGGGTGACTGGCGTCTCCATTAGAGAGCATAGTCACCTGTTAGGAGTTTGGAGTAGAGCCGCTGCTCCTTTGCGTCGAAAGGAGCCAGTTGAGGTGGTTCGGGCCCTAAGGAAGTGTTCCAGGCACGTCCAGCTGGGAGAAGGCCTCGGGTAAGACTTAGGCTTAGATGGAAGGATTATATCTGCAACCTGGCCTGGGAACGTCTCGGGATCCTTGTTGGAGCTGGTTGATGTAGCTCGGGAAAGGGAAGTTTGGGGTCCCCTGATGGAGCTGCTGCCCCCACGACTTGATACCGGATAAGCGGATGAAGATGGATGGATGGATGGCTACCCTTAAGGAAGAATTCTGCAAATGGACACCACCCAAAGAAATGTGAATCAGATGATTGAACGTAACCGGTCAATTTATATGTTGGTTTTGAGCAATGTGCCTCCCCACTAGTCTATATCAAAGATGTTTCAACACTGATCCATGCACTTACCTCACCTGACCTGCTGTCACCTTCAATAGGATTAATCTCTCTTCCCCTAGAGGCGTCATTAGTCATCACTCTGCAGGCACAGGGGACAGAAGAGCTGAGGACACACAAAAACACCACACACACACACACACACACACACAACACACACACACACACACACACACACACACACACACACACACACACATTTTTGTTGGCGTGCATTGATTTCGGGTCAAATTAAAATGGGGTGATAATGGGACTGTTGGCCTGATGGGGGTTATCTGCTAAGAAGAGAAGGATAGGACAGAAAAACACACAACAACACACACACACACACACACACACACACACACACACACACACACACACTCACTCACTCAGTCACTCACTCACTTTCATTTTTGCATTTTTGCAAAGATGTGCTGTATGCTCTTCACAAAGACATCCCCCAATCAATCCACTATAAAATAAACATTTCAATCTTGAATGTATTATTCGCCTGTCTTCAGACAGTCTTCAGAATGCTAATCAGCTCTTTTTCCCGAATTAACTTCATGTTGGCTCAACAATGAGAATACTAATATATTGCTTCCAAGCCACTGACTATAGCAACAAGAAATGGAAAACACTGAATCAAAATATCCATGGGTGTAACCTTAGCCCCTCTCTCTCTCTTTCTTTCTTGCTCTCTCTCTCTATCCATCTATCTCTCTCTCTCTCTCTCTGTCAGGTGGTCAGCAGAGGGAGATCATAATATCTAAATCTGACTCAAAGGTGTTGATAACAGACTACAACCCCTCTAAGGACTACACTGTCAGTGTCATCAGTGTCAGTGGCAGTGAGCAGAGCAGACCTCTTCAGGGCAGACATAAAGGTGTGTTTATGAATGTTACTTTTTTGCTTTTATTCTTTTTTATTGCTGTACTGTATTGTGTAGCTCCCACATACTCTGTTCTTTTCTGCTGTTGTGTAGGCTATTCTAGTCTCCACGGTACAGTGCTATGGTCTTTACTACTCTACTCTGCTCTCTATTTTACTTAGACACTAGAATGTGTATACTACGACAACACTACTTTGATCTTTGTCCTTGTTTCCTCCTCTCCTCTTTTTCTTTGTCTTTTTTGTTTTTGAAAACCAAAAAAACCCTCTCCTCTCCTCTCCTGTCCTCTAGAGAGAGAGAAAAGGGACTCTCTAAAATAACAGTTTTTATTCTCTGGAATTCTGCTAACTTGTGATCAATCTGTTTTATCTGCTGCAGCTGAAAGAGGTGTGGGTGACGGAGAAGACAAGACTGAGCCCGAGAGGCTGTCTGAGTCAGTTGTACCTCCTGAGGATGCCAACGAGATCTCTGGAGGTAGGACAAATGCACAAAAACACGTTTCCAGGAGAAGAGGCCATATACAAATCTTGTGCTCACATAAACATAGAAATAAAATGAATTGCACTGAGTAGGACTCTGCTTAAAGAGTCCTCCAGTCAGTTACCATAGTGATGTTTGGAGAAAGGAAAAACAACCATTGTGCTTTAACACCAGCTCCATACATCAGAAAGCCAAACATATGAGTCTGTGTCCAGTTGGATTCTACTGTGAAGTGTTTGCCCCATGTAGAGTTTGTGTGTAACCGGTTAACTGCAGTATCCACGTTTTTAAAGCAATACCCAGACAGACTTTTGCCTGGTGGTCTACTTACCCACTAAGTGAGAGTAAAGATGCCAAAACCGTTTATGCTTCAATGGCGAATCATTCATAGTGGTGCTTTGTGGAAACTCTTTAGCATATGTAATGGGGAGTGAGATGACTGTGACTCCTGATATTAGCCAATGAGTGACCCACAATGTTATGTTTGTATCTGTGTGGTTGCCTGTTAATTTGAGCTCTCCTCCCCAACAGGAGTGTCTGGCTTTCTGTCTGTCTGTTACTGAAACCAAGATGTTCTTTGAGTTGGCAGCAGTAGTGTCTTTAAATGCATTGATTTTCATCTTTTGTGATCGGCTTGCATAGAAATTGTCCTCTGTTGGTTCTTTACACAACAACATAACTGTGAGGGCAGCAGGGAATCTTCTGCTACAATAGAATTGATTGTGTGTAGTATGGTTTTCTGTGTGTATTAGAGAAAAAATAAACTGGTAATTTGCAGACTCACACATTAATGATGCTTGTGGCTGAATTTGAGATACTATGATATACAGTCACTTTCTGTGACAGTTTTACCATTGCATCCAAGCCTGAAATGTACACAAAGACAGAATCTCATGACTTGGTGGTAGGGGGCTAATTATTTAAGCAGTTTTCATTTCTGTTTTTGTGTGCAGGGTGATCATTTATCATAGGGCCCTAAGAGAAAGAAATTCAGGAAGTTGCGATTATTGAATATGGTTTAAAGAAGTCCATCCTCAGGTTAATTTTATGCTATGTGTCATCATTTTTATGGACTATAACCCTTTTATATTATTTGCTGAATATAATTTCACTCTTGCTATATTTGCACTTCCAATTTGCTGATGGAGCAAGAGAGGGACACACACACACACACACACACACACACA
>NC_045738.1:5173909-5174643 GCF_008692095.1 Etheostoma spectabile | reverse complement strand
CAAACACACACACACACACACAGACACACAGACCATGTTGTAAGGCTTATTTATTGACACTTTGCATTCATGAATAGATAATGAATAGGCTCTATAGTGGAGATGAAAACACATCAAAGCAAACTTCATATTGACTGCAATCTCTGGTAATTAAAGTGGCCTTATCTCAATGTCAGTTGACCTGCATACTGGGTAATGGAAGTATTAGATTGACAATAATGTGTATTTATCATACCTATATCATGTTTCTACCGTTATACAAAGAGAATATGAATTCAGATTCTTCATATCACAAAACTTTCCTTTTTGGAAAAAAATCTACTGTCACCATGCACAATGCCGAGTTTACACAAGGTTAAAACAAGTGCTGAAACACAATAAAAATTCAAACGTTTAATGAAGAAAGAAAATAGGCATTGGTGCTTAACCAGACATCTGAATTTCAATAGATTTGTTTTTAGCTCCCATCGAGGAAATTCATATCAGGTTATAAATTCATAAAATAAATTACAAATTGAGCGGTGACCTTTTTAGACATTTCTATTTTTTTGTTTTGGAAGGTCAAATTTCATTTTAATTTCTGCTTTCATTATTACAATGTGGTGTCAGAGCAGAATTTACAGCTGTGCCTCTGGTGAACTTGCCATGCACTTATTGACAAAGTAGAAACTTCAACTGCCATTGAACCCAGACCGAAACTATACAGGGCGCGCACGCACACACACACACACACA
>NC_045738.1:5164410-5173899 GCF_008692095.1 Etheostoma spectabile | reverse complement strand
CACACACACACACACACATACTCACACAGAGGTTTAGATCTTTGATGTTCTTTTCTTCTTCCTGCTCTTCTCCTCCCCTTCCTCCTGTCAGTAGGTAGATTAAAACTGGATTTCCTTCAGTCTGCTGTTATCACAACCTCTCACTGCAGTAGAGGTGACCTTGATTGGTGTTCTGCTTCGTACCTGTTGGGGATTATGATAATATCCTGCTGTGCTTCAATAGAATTTGTGTGTGTGTGTGTGTGTGTGCGTGTGCGTGCTTTACTGTATGTGTGTTTGTGCCTGTGTATGCAGCTTTGTGTACTAGTGATGATAATAATATCACACTGTGGAGACTGCTCTTTTATGTTGCACTGTAATGTGTGACTGCTTCTCTTTCTCTTCCTCTCTATCAGGCTCTGTGTGTGTATTTATGTTCTCTGTGATAATGCTAATGACCCAGAGTGTTCCAAAGAGATGGTGTTGTATGAAGTCTCCCTCTGTGTTTGTATGCGTGTGCGTTTGTTTGGGTATTAGCAATGCTAACCCAGTCCGTCCCTGCCTTGTTCCAAAGTAGTAATCAGCTTGCTTTTATGTCAGGGTGGTTTGTTTACAGAACCTTTCATTAACAGATGGCTCATAGTCTCACCTCCTCTCTGATGTGTGTTTGTGTGTTGCAGACATAAGACAAGTCAGTTGTCTTTTGTGTGCACACTTCCTTTCATATTTGTGGATCACATATCAGTCATAAAGTATTTGCAAAGAAATTGTAGGGTCTTTTCAGCTTTCCAGCTGTTTTATTATAATGGCAATTAGTTTGGATATTTTGTGAATAAAAACTGATATGAAAAACTGTAATAATATGTATTTTCCTACTTGAAATACAACAGCATTTTACTGCGCCACTACAGATGTTACCAATAATTTTTTTTCCTTACTGATACCAAAACCTGTACTTGCGGATCGGCTGATAGCAAGTACCAATCTGATACCAGTGCGTTTAAAAATACTAATAACAAATTATTATTATTTTCCAACAGCAGCAAACTACTAACCCTATATGAATGTGCTCGTATTGATATAATTCATGCCTGTCTCAGGTAACCCTTTGTAAAACATGAACAAATACATACAGAGAATGAAAGCCACACTGTAGAACCTTCTTTTATTATCTAGTTTGACATTTTATCAGTCATAACCCCATTTTTCTGGTGGGATTTTCAAGTGTAAAATATTGACAACATTCCTTATGTTTTGCTAACGTCAGCTCTGACTAACGTTACACTCTCTGCTAGCAGACCAGATATCAAATCAGTTCTTCTTTACCATTCTTTTAGACAGAAGTTGCCAGTGGCAGCCCAGTGCAACTTACTGTGTAGTCTACTGTTTGAGAGTGGCAAAGAAGAATTGATTTATGTGAAAGTGGCCGTTTTATCTGGGTGAAACTACTTGAAAGTTAATTTATTTTTTTTTGGAGCCATTTACAATACTGATATTGGTATCTCAATTCGGCAAGTCAAGGAAAGATTTGCAGAAAACTTAAGCTTGTTATCTTTGGCTGCCTCTATTAAAAGGCTTCTGGCTAATGTGTGAGTCTCTATGTGTGCATGGGTTTTGTAAGCATCTAAAAGGGTTTGTAGTTGCTTGGATGTGTTTTAAAGTAGAGGGGAAAGGGCTTTTCAACTAAAAGACGTGTAATGAAACTTCCTCCGCTCTTAGTAAAATAACTAGCTTGGCCACCCACTTTTGTTCTGAAGATACTCTACAAATTAGTTAACTGTATCTTGCAGTAAGCACAGGCTACTCTGAACTAAATACAGACCATCCATTCCAGGAGCTTTAAATGAAACTAATTTTGTGTCTGCTCTTGTGGTGTCATTGACTGAGTCGGGCTCTGAGCAAACAGGAAAGGTTTGACCGAATATTTATGTATTATATTTTACCTTGGTTTGTAGTTTGTAGTTGGTCCAAGCTTCCCATATTGATGTCCATCATTTGTGGGTCTGCACCCTAAAAGTCGATATGTTGAATCACCGGTCAGTGACTCCCGAGACCAATCTCAGTTTGGAGAGAGGACTGAAGCATTTTTTGCAACCTCTACATCAATGATTGATCTGAGCACCAGATTCAGCTGCTCACTGCTTGAAGATGTGGTGAGAATTCCTTTTCTTCTTGCATATCAGTTAAAGTGTCTGAATTGTATTCCTTTTTGCTGGGTCATTGTCTGCGGAGAAAAGCAGCATAAATACCTAGGCATGCTAGAATGATTTTGAAACCTAGACTACTGTGCAGAATAGAAACAAATTAAATCAGATTGATTTTACAGTCAGATTGAGCCATAGTCATTTACAATATATATTATATATTATATTATTGAGGTATATAGTCCTTGTGTGATATGTTTTTTGGCATGTGGTAGGACTTTATTTGTGACAGGACAGCTTAGACATAAAAGGGGAGAGAAAGGTGGAATGACATGCAGCAAAGGGCCGCAACCGATGCGTCGAGGACTGAGTCTCTATATATGGGCATGCGCTCTACAAGGTGAGCTAGTCAGACGCCTCTTGTGTACTATTTTGTTAATGAAAAACATATGTGGCCACCCCCAGAAACATAAATACTATGAATGTTTGTTTTCTTAGCCATGCTGGCGTCATGGCTCTAGAGATGGCAATGTTGGGCGGTTGGTCTATCCATTACTGCACTTTGGTCCAAAAATACAGTTAGCTATTGCTGCTGGTTTCATCCAAATTTCATCCAAAATAAAGTCAGTAAGGAATTCTGCAGCCAATAACAATAAATATCTTTGTTTTGCTTATTAAAACAAGAACAAATCCATTAGTAGTCACCAGTGCCAGACAGTAATATGTTTTCATTGGAAAGTGGCCCTAAACCATGTTTCCTCAAAAATAAAAGCCATTACTTGGTCAACTGCATGATATTAGATCAGGTGTGTGTGTGTGTGTGTGTGTGTGTGTGTGTGTGTGTGTGTGTGTGTGTGTGTGTAACTGTATTTGTTACAAATGTGGGTCAGTAGCCTCCAGTACGTAAACCAGATGATTGTCGCCCTGCAGACCATAAACATCTAAGAGATACTGTAAGTCTTTGCTGGTTTCTCTAATAAAAGCATTGAAGAAATTCCTGTCTTCTCACCATTCACAAGGCCCACTTTTGAAGAGAAGCTGTATAAATAGTTTTAACCAGATATTTTTTTACATACATTGCAACATGTTTTAACAATTGCACTCTTTATTTATTAAATTAAAGTTACCTTAAGGTACCATTGCATGAAAATGTCACTTTATGAGTTTTTTTCACTATGCATTCCCCCAGCCTGCTTTTTGTCCCCCAGTGGCTACAAATGGTCATTGGTGTAAACCGAGCCCTGGGTATCCTGCTCTGCCTTTGAGAAAACAAATGCTCCGATTGGCTAAACCAAAATCTTGCCCCTTATGAGGTCATAGATTTTGGCTCACCCATGAGAAAGAGACATCATGACTTTTACTCGAGCAAAGTGGCAGTGCCCCACCCCTGCAGAATCAGAAATGGCACATACTAAGGAAAAGCTCATTGTGGGACTGGCTCTAGTCACTGTATTTCTGCACCAAGGCTGAATTTTGGGAAAGAGACTTCAGATACAGTATTAGGGGACCACTAAGGTTCATATAAAAGCATCCAAAGATGCCTTGGGACCTTTAACTAGTTCAATTTTGGTATCGATACCAATCCACTCATAAGAATAGTCAGCTTTCTTGGTGAATTTGCTTTGTAACTTTTGTGCACAAAGAAACATAGTGGCCAGCAACAGGCCAACAACATACACAAACAAGTGGAAATCATTAAGCAATAAAGGGCAAAATCCTCTCCTTTCCTCCATGCTATGGTGCCTTTTTTAATGCATATTACCTAATATGATGTGAGCTGAGTATTGCCTTCCTCACTCTATGACTGAAGGTTCAAACCAGCACTCACAGATGCAGACACACAGATTGAACCCAAGGGACAGACATAGTTAAAGTTGAACTGAAGGCTAATGACATTCACCACCCTGACAGTGAAGGAGATGGAAAGAGTGCTCTAGTATCCATCACATCTGCAGAAGGTAACAAACCCACCTGGAGAACGAGGTTTCTATTTTATAGCCAATTGTAATTTCAAACATTATTTTTTATTTCAGCTTTGGCACGCTCTAGATAGGTGTGTGTATGTATGTTCATTCTTCCATATTTATCACGTTGTAATTCCCATAATTTAACATTCATGTAGTCTATGTCTCTCCATCTTTTTGTGCATGTGTGTGTGTGTGTGTGTGTGCATATCTGTATGTGTGCTAGTGTCTTGCTTTATTTATTGCCCTATTAGTTTTGAGAATTACTAGTTATAGACTTCCTCGTTTGTCGTGCATTTTACACAGTATTCTACAGTGTATTTCATTCCTAGCCTCCCCATTCAGTCGGTGTGATGCTCAGTGGCCACACAGGATGTCAAAGGTTTATGGCCAGAGAGATGTGTCACAATGCTGACAAATAGCCAGAGAGACAGAAGGAGGCCAAAATCGTCACCACAAATGAATGAAGACAACTACAGTGAACACCTGCAGCCCATTCACATGCTGGCTACATACTTGCGAAATGATGCTTTTAGTTCCTTTGAATGCCTCTTAACATTTACATCACTTTTATCCATTTGAGAGCAAAATGAGCCAGATATGTGTGTCATGGCTAAAAAGCATAAAAGGCTCCAAGAAATGTAAAATTAATGTCATAGAGGTGATTCACAATTGATGTGAAAATGCACAGTTTCAATATGAGCTGAGTAAGATGAATGTTAAAGAGAAAGTAATAAAATATACCAAAATAAAAAGTGAGGCAACAAAAGGTGAACTCTAATGTCCCCCAGAGATGCACATTTCGTCTCCATTTGTCTCATTTCACTTAATGCTTCAGCAAGGGGTGTTTTACATATTGTTTTGGACGTTTGCCAGCTGCTGAATTATTCCTGTTGAGAGGAACTAAAGAGAAGAAAGAAATATCATCCTCACATACGTTGGATGTGCATTCATAGACTTGGGAGTTGATTAGCCAAATCTCATTGGGACGTTTGTGTGTGTGTGTGTGTGTGTGTGTGTGTGTGTGTGTGTGTGTGTGTGTGTGTGTGTGTGTTCAACCAGAAATGAGCCAAATTGAAAACAATGTGTTTTTAAGGAAGCAAAAAGCGCTGTCCATGCAACAACACATTTTCCCATAAAGTTTATCTTTCACCTTACCTACATAGACTACAATGGGATAAGGTCATTGTAGAATGAACTGCAGTCAAAAAAGAATAAGTGCAATACCTATCTTGACATTTGACATGCGTAATACGGCAAAATTGTGCATATCAAATAAACATGAGTAATCCGGCGCTGACAAGAGTGGGAGCCTTTTTCAGTAGCTCCATCTGTTCTGTCTGTTATGTGTATTTTTTAGTCTTTTATAACTTTTTTTTTTCCTGTTATGTGTATTTTTTAGTCTTTTATAACTTTTTTTTTCCTTTGCAAACTTTTTAACTTTTTACGCTTCGCGCAAATACCTGTCTATCCTATGGATATGGCTATTACTTGTCCGCAACACAACAGTAAGGACCTAATTTACTCAAGGGAAGAACTGATTGAACTGAGGACAATGGAACACGCCGGACAAGCCAGCACATTTCACCCGATCCCGGAGAAACTCAGTCAAGAATACTGAGGATTCAGAGCTGGAGCTAAAGTCATGCCCTTGTGACAAACATGAGGGTATACTGGGAGTGCAGCCTACTATGCTTTATGGAGACATGGCTCACAAGCGACATCCCGTACGCTAACGTGGAGCTACCCGGCTTTTCAACTGTGAGGGCGGACAGAGACCCTAAACAAAGTATAAAAAACAAAGGTGGGGGGCTTGCACTCTTTGTCAACACCAAATGGTCAACACCAGACATTAAGCTTTTAGCGGTTAGTCTCCATCCGTATTACATGACTAGGGAGCTATCCCGCGCCATAGTTGTTTGTATTTACATTCCTCCACAAACTCTGGCTGAACTGCATGTGAGGTCATCCACTCAACTATCGCGAGGCATCAGGCTCAGCTCACTGAAGCCTTCATTGCGATCCCAGGGGACTTCTATCATGGTATACTGGACTCAACCCTGCCTGCCTTTTATCAGTTTGTAAATTGCCCTACAAGGAAGAACAGAACAATCAACCTCATGTATGCGAATGTCAGAGATGCATACACTGCCACTCCACTGCCACCACTGGGAAGATCCGATCACAACCTGGTATTCCTACAACTACAGTACATTCCACTTGTCTGCAGACAACCTACCACAACATGCTCCTTCAGGAAATGGTCTCCTGAGGCAGAGGAGGCCCTGAGACTGCTTTGAGAAGAAGAGTAGCATAGTGGAGGGGGATGTTGTGAGGGCAAAGCAGCTCAACAAGTTCTACAACAAGTTTGATTGCCCTGCTCCTGCTGCAATCCCCCCCCACCACACCTCCCACCTACTCCATTCTGTTCACAGCGTGCCCCCCACACCCTCTTGCTCACCTCTACAATCAACTACAGCCACTCACAGTGGTCTACAGCCACCAGCCACTATTCACTGATGAACCCTTCCCCACCATACTCAACCAAGGGACCCCCCTTCCTCCCATCATCACAGCGTATCAGGTCAGAAGAGAGCTGAGCAGACTCCTCCCTGGGAAAGCAGCCGGCCCAGACAGAGTGTGTCCCAGACTGCTCAAAGCCTGTGCGAGGAACTGGGGGAGCCTCCGCAGCATGTCTTCAACTTGGGCCTCCGACTGTGGGAGACATCAATTCTCATCCCAGAAAAGAAACCACATCCCAGTGAGCTAAAGGACTTTAGGCTTGTCGCTCGAACTTCACTCATGATGAAGACGATGGAGTTTGCATACCAGGAGAAGGTGGGCGTGGAGGATGCCATCATATACCTACTGCACGGAGCAAAATCTCATATGGACAAGGGAAAAAATGCTGTTAGGATCATGTTCTATGATTTCTCTAGCGCATGTAACACCATTCAACCTGTTAGACTGGGAGACTGGGTTGATGCTCACCGGGTATCCTGGTGAACATACTATCTGAAAGGAGACCACAGATTGTCAGGCTGAAGGACTTTTTTTCTGAGACTGTGTTCTGCAGCACCGGAGCTCCTCAGTGGACTGTGCTTTCCCCGTTCCTGTTCACCCTCTACACTTCTGACTTCAGCTACAACTCCGAGTCTCCACACGCAGAAGTTTTCGGACACTGTAACATATATATATATACATATATATACAGTTTATATATATATATATATATATATATATATATATATATAGAGAGAGAGAGAGAGAGAGAGAGAGAGAGAGAGCTCAGAAAGCCTTTTTTGTATACAAACAACAACAAATAACAATGAAACAGGTTAGATGTCTGAGGTTACATATACAGCTATGAATAAAATGTGAAAAACACTACCTTTACTGTAGCAAAACTCCGACCTTACTGTTTTTCAGAAAGTAATGGAGGTGAAAGCAATGGAAACACCACATTCATTTGTAGTTAGAGATGATGCAGACATCCTGTGTGATGAAGAAAACTAGCTACATTATGCTGGACAGAGGTGGGATTAGTCTATTCTTTGTTACTGCAACATACCTTAGTTTTTTTCCCAGTAATTCCATGAATTACTAGAGACAAAATACGATATTGAAGCAAACTGCTGATTTGCATTCCTTCTTCTTTACCTTACGTGAAAAGTGTTATATTATGAAATCTATGTCTTTTCTTTAAAGAAATTATTGAGTAGTGTGAAGTCACTCAAATTGAAGAGATGGAAGGTTTGTAATTTCTGTATTGGTGTTTGATGCTAGTGTTTTAACTCTCAGTGTGTTCTGAGTGACAGTATGTGTTATCTCTGTGAGGATTGGTCATAGTGTTACGCTGCACGGAGCCTGTTCTGAGACATGTATTAAGAGTTGTGTTGCTTGGAATGTGTTTTGCAGGTTATGTGAACTGTTTAGCTCAAGTGACCGTTGGTAGTGCAGACTGTAGTTAGAGTTTTGCACATGTAGCTTCAGTTGTGGCCACTGTTGTTTAGCAATCGAAAAACTGTAGTATTTAATCATAATCTACTGCACTGTTCACTTTTGCACTAATTGCCATTGAGTGATTTTTATTCTTATGTATATGTGTATCTATCTATCTATCTATCTATCTATCTATCTATCTATCTATCTATCTATCTATCTATCTATCTATCTATCTATCTATCTATCTATCTATGCATATGTGTCATTTGATGTGACACATTTAAAACCAAAGTATACCTTAAATACCCTTACATAATTTACTCATTTAGCCCCTCTTCTTATATTACCTTTTCATGCCCTTTCACACGCTTTCTGTCTCTCCACTTTGTTTTACGGCCTGACCTTTCCTCTTTTGTTCCCAAAGCTATCTTCCCTTTTTTGTCAGTCCTGTCCTCCTTTTGTCTCGCTTTTACCCCTCTTTTTAATCTCTATAGTTTTACTTTGTGGTTGACAAAGCACAATGAACTGTTGTTTGAGTCACATTCATTGCTCAGTGGATCATGGTTTGAAAACGGATATTGTATCAATAGTGGAATATGGGCAAATCATACATTACCAAATCATACATTACCATGATTTTTCAGTAGCTTGTAATAACTAGTTTAGCTCCTTACACAGTTTTCTGACTCTACCACAAAAGTGCTTAAGATGACTCAACCTCCTTTTGAGTTGATGATTATATACATCTGTCAAATAAATAGTTGCTTCTTGACCAAGACTAACCACGAAATAGAAACAGGGTGGGCTGGCAGGCAAACTGTCCCTCCTGCAGAATTAATAAGTAAGCCAGTATTGTGTTGAATAGGGAAAAAAATTAAACCTTGTTTGAGAGCCACACCCATCTCTCTAAAGTTCTTACAATGTGTGCATGGAGCTAAAAAATAACCAGACATGATAAGAGGGACTTGACTTTCAACACAGTTCGATTTGTGTGTGTGTATGTGTACGTGTGTGTGTGTATGTGTATGTGTGTGTGTGTGTGTATGTGTACGTGTGTGTGTGTATGTTTGTATGTGTGTGTGTGTGTGTGTGTGTGTGTGTGTGTACCAGAGAAAGAGATTAGAGGGAGACAAATAGAAAGAAAAGAGCAAGGCAAACACAGACCGGTAGAGATGGTGCCACAGATTCAGAGGTAGGGAGAGAGACCGTTTATAGACCATGTTTTGCTTTCAGCATACATATAGAGTTTGTTCTGTCAGAAGTCTGTGTATTCAGCGAAGTGGAACAGAACAAGACAGTGGATTAAAGATCAGGAGAAGCAGGGAAATGTCTCCCGTGGAATGTCACAAATCGCCTAAAAACAGCTGTCGGATTACACCTTAAACCACACTGGATCATACTACTTACGTAAACACACACACACACACACACACACACACACACACACACACACACAC